>NW_027314057.1:0-17914 GCF_040954645.1 Diabrotica undecimpunctata
CGCGCTATCTCAGAGTCTTTTTTGTCTTTAAGTTGGAAGATTTTATTTTTGCCATTTTAGATTTTTCTCCTCAATGCTTTTTATTTCTTCGTTTAGGTAGCTTACATTCCTTATTGTTATGTTTCCTGAGTAAAGTACTGCTGATTTATTTCAATGTTAAGTTTATTTGTTGGGCTTAATTTTTTTTACTTTTTATCATATACGGTATTTCTTGCTTAATATTAATTTCTACAGTTACTCGCACAATTCTATGATCGCTTTCGACCGAAAATTGATTTAATAAGTCTGTAACATTTTTACCTATGTGTTTGTTTTTTCGTGATGATATAGTCGATTTTAGTCATAATATCGGAGCTCCTCGAATTCCATATTCTACCGATTTTCTTGTAGAAAACTCATTTCATTTGCTATTTTGGGGCTCAATCTCCTTAAATACGATACAACTTCGAACTTTTAGAATATACCAGGAACCTGATATCGTAAAACATATTTAGATATCATGTCTGAGGTGGATAGGACATGGTAATGCGGATGAAGCAAAATGACCCAGCTAGAAAAACATTCCTTGATAGACCTATTGGTCAGAGAAGAAGAGGAAGACCCAGAACAAGGTTCCTTGATAACATCGATGAAGACATGAGAAATAGGTGAATACGTGCTTGATGGAGAAAGCGATGTATAGGGACGACTGTAGAGAAATTCTTGAGGAGGGTAGGACCCACGTAGAGTTGTAAAGCCAGAATGATGATGAAACTCATTTCATTAAATATAATTTTTTTTTCAACAGGGAATTAAAGAGTATTTCGCCACTTTCTTCTCTACCTAGTGTGCCAAAACTTCTAAAATAAGAAACTACGGTGTCTAAAAATGAAAACTAAATGAAAATTGACCATCTACATAGCAAGTGCAAAGCCAATACTGACGTAAGGATCAGAATGTTGGCAGTTGAAAAAAACAGTATAGAAACGACTGCTTTTCTGTCATCAAAAAAATCGTTTTTTCTGGTTGTATATTGCTAAACCTTAATTTTATCATTTTCATTGTGTAAATCATATTGCTTTGGCGGACTATCTGTTTACTTGTATATCTACATAGAATAGTGGTCGGACGTGATTTCACTACTGGCGATTTAATCATGATAGTTTAGAAATCATTGGTAACTAGAGTCTGTGATGAATTCGATAACCGTGACCAAAAGATATATTAAATATTCATTTCACGGTCACTGTCTCACAAAACGTGTTTATCTAATAAACATAATATGATATTCTTGGTGAACGTGATTTGGGCCACGGTAACTAACATCTGGTAATTTACCAGTAGTGAATTTTAGGTACGGTGATGTAAATAGGACAACACATACTAGAGATCAAAAATTAGGGTTTACAAAACTATTATCACGCGCTATCTCAGAGTTGTACAGGTATGTATAGGTGATGACAGAAGACACAAAACGAAAGCGGCAAGTCTTCGAAAGAAAATTCCTAAGGAAGATATGTGGACCTATTAAATAAACGGAGTATGGAGATCCAGGTACAACCATGAACTCTACTAACTGTTTAAAGGGGCATCGATCTCAAAATTCGTTAAACTTCAAAGACTTCGATGGGCTGGTCATGTAATTAGAAAGAAGACCCAAATATTGCCAAAAAACCCTTAGATAGAAAAATGCAAGGCGCAAGACTATAAGGAAGGCCACGGAAAAGATGGGAGGATGAAGTGAGAACCTGGAGAAGATCGACACGGGACCGGCAACGTTGAAGGCATAGTTTGGTGGAGGCCAAGGCTCGATTTAGACTGTATGCCAATGGAGAGAGATAGGGAGAGATATATGTAATAAGTACTAATCGCCAATTTACTGATAATTACTAGATTCTGGTTTGAACAGTATGTAGGCTATCTTTTACGATACGAATTTCCATAGATACTACATTAAAATATATTATCCAGATTTAACCATACAGCTCACACTCCCTCTAAGGGGAAAATTCACTCATCCCAGATACCTACGGTATCAAAAGAAAGAAAGAAAGACATTTTCCACTGTTTTCAGCATCTGATCTGGGTGGCTTCGAGTATAAGGCAATAGTTTTAAATCATCCATATACAATAGATGATTAAGCTTTGCCACAACAGTAGTGTAATTTTTGATGCTAAAACCTGTGTCAGTTGAGTTCAGTAGCTGGGATAAGGGGTTCATCGCAAGACAAAACCATAGTAGGCCCAACGAATCTCCTTGAAATAGGCCCCGGTTGATTGCAATATTTTCAGTTTCAATATTGTTTTCACCAGTTATTAGAGGTGAATTTTTGTTTTAAAAAGTTCATTATGTTATCATTGACTTTATATATTTTTAACATATATCTATAAGCTATTTATGCGGCTGTAAATCAAACGCTTTCTTGTAGTCGATAAAAGCAGTAAAGAGGTTCTGTTTTTTGCTATATGCTTGGGTAAAAATGACAGAGTCGATGATAAGTTGTTCTTTGCAGCCCATGGAACCCTTAGCGCACCCTTTCTGTTTAGGCTCATGATATTGTTTAGAGCACAGTGTTGGTAGATACGCCGGGCTACACAGGATGTGACCAATTTATACAGAGTTGGAAGACAAGTAATTATGCAATACTATAATATTAAAATCATTATTATTAAAATAATGTCATTAACCTTTTAGAACGCGCTATCTCAGAGTGAGACCAGTGGGAGTCAATGACGTCAACTGTAAAGCCAATCGGAAGCTTTCCGATTTCTCCGGCTCTGGAAATACCCTTTTTTAACTATAATTGAAATTTATAACAGAAAGTAAAAATTATTATAAGGTTCATTTTATGGTCTGCAGAATTCTCTTGGGCTTATTGGCTGTATTGAAGATTTTGTTGGGTTTTTTAAAACACTTTATTGGAGAATTTATGGGATATTTACTGAATATAATATGGAATAACTGCAGCTGTCAGGAGGACCTAACCACTTAATTGGGAGGCCACACAAATATTTTATGGAATAACTGCAGCTGTCAGGAGGACCTAACCACATAATTGGAAGGCAACACATATTTAGAAGCATCAGCCCATCGATGCTATAAGTATCGTTTAAATTTATTTAATGTAAAGCATTGGCAGGGTTGTTTTTGCTACATAAATATTATTTTTTATTTTTAATAAATATGATCAGTTAAATAATTGTTTTATTTGCTACCAGAAAGGGTTTATGGTTTAATTCACAGTTTGAGACAAGACGAATTCACACTTGAAAGACTGAGCTAGGCGAATTATAGAAGATAAGTCCCATGATTGATTGAGGTATTATTTTTTTAATAGTATTTCAATTCTCTTTGGTAGTCTTATCGTTACAAACAAAATGTTCACCACTATTTATTACTATTTTTTACTATTTACTAATGTAGGTATGTTAATAATTTTCGCCAAACTTTACATTGACATGCCAAACCGCATATATGTATGTGACGTCAATCACACGTAAAAACGAACGATTCCATGGCTTACTGAAATTAAGCTTTTTGTCGATAGCTCTATATCATCAACCACTATACGATTGTTTTAATGTAGACCTATCTGTACACTATTATCTTTTAAAAGAAAATCTTAGAAACAATTATATCTTTGTTAAAATTTACAGCGTTTAATTATCATTAATCAGGTTTTGTCTTGTCAAGGGTCCAAGTAGAATCATACTGAATTTAGTCATTTGAGTTGGCATTTATAAGCTTTCCCAGCCACCCTTGAGTAATTTTATCTCGAGTTGCAGAATAATATGCAAACACTAATAAATATACATATAAATTAGGAAGAGCACAACGGGCGTGTGTCTCTATATGAATGTTAAAATAAGTTTGGAAATTGTCAACGACGTAAGTTGGTTCCCGAGGGAGCAGCGAGGGGGCCTGGACTAATTCCAGTGCACCAGGCAATCAGGGCCCAGAAGAGACTTAATTCATTAGCATAGCAGTAAAAAATAATTTTTCGGTGAGGACGACCACCAGGAATAACTGCGCTTAACTTGCTGAATTTTTTAGTTAACCATTTCTGTTGAGAGGCAAAGTTGAATTTATGACGAGGTTATTTTTTAAACATTTCACGTCTTTGAAAAGTTGGATGAAATATTATGTTCTGGGGCTAAAAAGCAGTCAGTAGGAATTATGTTCAAATTAAATTAATATTATTTACAAGTCAGTGTTGTTTTTTTTTGTGTTTTTTTATTGTATGTGTGAAGACACAGGTGAGGTTTGGCTTCGAACTATCTTCATTAGCCTCAGATGATATTAACCCTCCAACACTCGCACCTCAAAAAATTACGCCATCACTCGCGTGTTAGATTTTATCTAACATATGGCTATAGGTCAAATAAATAAGTCATTAGTACTTATTGGTTAAGTTTATTGGTGATTAACTCACAAAAAACGATAAAATTATATATTTTTTAAAACAAAACTGCAAAAAAAAACTACTAGGTAAACTAAAAAAATATACACATTACCCTAGAACAAAACAAATAATGGGATTTATTCCAAAAAAATGTACGCTTTACGCATAAAATTAGATTTCTTCTTCTTCTAGGCAGTGGTGACAAGTAAAATTTGTTAAACCAGTGTGCTCTTTATATATTGGCAACTTACAGTTAGTACAATAATGTTGGGTAAACCTGTTCTTCCTTACAGGGTAAAAAGAACATCTTGGTTTTATAGTTGGAGTTGCCCCTTAAGAAACTGATGGCTTTTCTCGGGTTATATTTCGGATCCTGAGTCTCAACTGAAAAGGCAGATTTGGGATATTGGAACGTCGTTGAAGATGGGACATTAAAAGTTGCTTGCCAAGCTCCGCAATGTAGCTTCTTCGAGATGTTACAATATTAGTGTTATTGTTGTAAATTATTTGGCTGTTTATAGTTGAAATATTTAGTGGGCTGCAAAAAACAGTAAACGGCCAGCGATTGCTAAATCGGGTCACCGAGTATTCTGCCTTTATTTTATCAACAACATCCACTACGCCTTTTGTGAGGTTGTAGTCAGTAATAATCTCTGGCTTTATGGTATGCTCTTTGGTGTTTTCATCAATGAAACCATCATCGCTGTGTAGAGTTGAAAGTAGTAGTACATTCTTATTTTTTTTTGACACATTTGACAAACAAGTATACACTTGTTTCCATCGTCACAATATGCAAACATGCTACTACATAAAGGTTTTTCTTTTACTTTTGTCAACTCAGGGGGAATTTGTTGATTGTTTTTACGCAAAGTACCTATCATTGTCAAGCAATGATCGTTCAATAAAGAGTTCGCTAAGGCTACAGGGGAAAAGTAAATATTCGTAGTTACATTTTGACCGGTTTCACTTAAGGGTCGTATAAGTCTTTTTACTACACTAGATGCCTCGTTGGGTAGTTAATATGGTCGTTCAGGTTGTTTGCCGAGGTAAATTTCGATATTTTGTGTTAAAAATGTTCTAGCATTCACCAAGGCATGAATCTTGATTCCGTATTTCGCTGGCTTATTGGCTATATACTGCCTAAATTTGCATCGATCACGGAACGCTTCCAACATTACATCTATGGTCACATAGAATCCAGGAGTGTATGCAGATAAACAGTTAGTGACAAACATTTCATATATTTCTCGAATGGATGCAAGATTATCAACTACAAATCAGATTATCAACTACGTTGTCAAATCTTACAGCTTGAATTATTAGGTGAAATCTTTTCTTGGACATAGTAGCTGCAAAAATATCTGGAGATGTGCCATCTAATTTTCACAGTTCATCAGTATTTAAATGTTGCGCTCTCTTTACCCCAGCAAGGAACAAAAGTCCGATAAATGCTTGCATTTCCTCGTAGTCAACAGGAGGACAATCTCTAAAGCAAGTATAAAACACTCTCATCATATCCAGTTTTTGATTTGTATATTTTTCAATATTATTGATCATAACATCCGAGAAAAACAATTTCCAGTATTCTAATATGGTTTTGGCGCCTCTTGCTTTTGCTTTTACCCCAGGTAAGTTCGTAACAATATTACAAGCTTTGGTCTTACCTTTGGGAGTGTGTTTCTTATGATTCAACCATGGTGTTTATCTTTGCCATAAAATCATGGATAACCATCATCTTGGCCGCTTTCTTCCATGGCATCTTCAGGATCACTGGGTAGATCTTGTGTGGACTGCTCAGAATTTGTATTGTGGATACTGTGTTCAGAACGAACATCACGTAAGTCCTTATCATCAGAATCTAGTGGTTCCACATCGCTGTCTATCTCTTCATACCATTTTAGTAACTGGTTTTCCATTTTCTTGTCCATATTTACCTGCAATAAACCAAAATAGCGCTTATAATAATGGATGTTCAAGGTTATAGGTATTTCTTAAGTGATCTCTCTAAAAATCAACACACTCCAACACTCGTGTAGTTAGATTTTTTATAACGCTCCGACGAACGCGATCGCTCGCGTGTTAGATTTGAACTAACAACAACTGCTGTCGGCTATAAGATAATAGGTACTCCCGCCATTATTTAACATAGTTTTTTACGAGTCTTCATAGGAGTATTCTTGGTTGCAGAACCCAAAAGAAGCAATATTTCGAAAATTATGGCGAAATATTTAAAAATGCCAGATTTTTTCTAACGGTGCGAGTGATGGAGGGTTAATGGAATATTACTGACTAAAATAAATGTAATGTAATATGATTATTTTTTTTTACATTTATTTAATGTCGGTCGTCCGAACCACTGGGGTAATAGAAGACAACAATGAAAAAACCAATACGAAGGGTTAAAATAATATATATATTTTAATTTAAATGCCTATAGCTATTAGAAACTTTATGATGTTTAGATTTTGTTTATCTTTAAGAAGCTTGGATATGTTATCGCGAAGGTTGAGCTTACTTTTCGTTGTCTGGAATATTTGACAATCGCTTAAAAATGATTAGGCCTAATGTTTGTTTGACACTAACTGGTTTTGGTCAAACGTTATCTTTAATTTGTCTTTGGTTTTCCCAATACTGTGATCATTTGTTTTGCCATGCACTAGAAACTAATTTTTTTTAAGTGCAATTTCAGATCACTTGGCACTATTTTATTGAGTAAAACATGAACATCTCTTTACTATGCGCTCCAATATGAGATGCTGCTTTGTAAATATCTTTATAAATAGGGTTAATAGAGTATATGTTTTGATTATGACAAAGGGCGTTCAATGTAACGCATATAGTACTACATTGGAGATAGTTCAGTTGTTATGCAGCTTAAATTTCGTATTATTTTTATTCAAAAAAATTGCTGCCTCCGCTTCATTCGTTGTTTTTGATGCATCTGTGTAGATCTGGTGGTAGTCCTTAAATATATCCTTAATATGTTTAGAGTAAGTTAGTATAATGGCTAGTGGAAATTCATGTTTTTTAAATTTTGATGAATCGGTGGTCATTCTTAGTTTATTTACAGTCCATGAAAGAGAAGGGTTTTCGTTAGGGATAGGATTATTTTATATAACAGTCTAACTGCATGTGACAACCTAATAATAAAATGGTACTATTAGAAAATAAACTCGTTTATTGATGTAAATTATGTACAAACGGTAAAATAAAAATTGACATGTTGCTAATAACCAGAAGTAGTTGGTCCAACATAAATGATAAAAAACGGATAAAGTAAAATACGCGCTATCTCAGAGTAAAAACTAGATTAAATTTTTAGGTTAAAAATCGAGTTGGACGGTCACTGGGAGAATATCGCTTCATTATAAAATTTGAGTTTGATGGGGTTATTTTCTAGGATGATAGGATGATTAAACAGTCATTAGCTTTATCTTTAAAGTAATTTGTTATATTTTTTAAGTTTTTATAATTTGTTAGTTAGGTATTTACACTAAGTATTTTTTCGATTTTTAATTTTATATAGAGTGACTTACTTCCAATTTACTAAAGTTCTCCATCCTTTTAGGCAGATTAAATTCTGACAGAGTTGGCCTGAATTAGTTAGAAGCGTGCGTTGCTAAAGTGATGGTATTGCAGGTGGAGTGGTCAGCTAGCCTAGTAAAGTAATATTAAACTCAACAGTCTTCCGGCTTGAACCGCGGCGATTATTATGACGCCGATCTTTTGACATCCCCTTTAATGTCTTATTCAGAGCTTCCGAGGTCTTAGTGTCCCAAGCCCTCAGGCACTACTACAGTGATCACCAAAGAATGCATTACTGCTACTGGAAACAGAGGACAGAGGTTTATTTATGCGTTTGGGTGGAGATTGGCGCGGTGATTGGCGCAAGGGTTGGCGCGAACATTTCTGACAGTAGAATTTTGATTGGCGTGTGGACCGGTCGATATTTTCTTGATAAGAGGTCTCCATGTCAAAAGTAACCGTATGCCGTCATCTCTTTTATTAAGACAATTTGGCCATTTTTTCAATTTCTATGGCTTTTCGGATAATGCTTGGTTTATAGACGCGGATGAAGGCTATGGTTCTGGAGTTTTTAAAATCAATTTTGTGATCGTATGAAGATAGAGTTGACGTAGACTTAAAATTAAATCGGAATCGCAAACAGAAATGGAATATTCATAAAATCTACATTGGATTTTACGACTTATTTGGCCTATTATAAGATCGGGTAGTGTAAACAAGGAATTTCGCATACTTCGTTTTGTTAATTTGGAATTTGATTGATCGGACAAGAGATGAAAGTTTTTGTTGGGGAGTAAATATTGTCTTTATTCTTCTCGATTTAGGTGATATTATGAGCCATCTAATTGTACGGCAAATAAAATATGTTCTTATCGAATTTCGGTACCTCTTCTAGATGACTGTTTGGTTTTTGTTTAGTATTTTTATGTGGCTTGCTTCTTTTTTTTTATTGTTTTATTAATTTATTTCCGTCTTTAATATTTTTTGTAGATTTTTTGAGGTCTTTGTAAACAATATCAAATCAACATTAGTAAATACAGTTTCAAAGGTGAGTGCGTTGTCTTCTTTTGATAGAGGTACGTTTATCTAGACTTTATTATATGTTTGCTAATATTTGCTGATTGGGTTTACTGTGCTTAAATTTATGGTACACATATTACCTTAATATCGCTTAGAGGATCCGGTTTTGGTGGTCTTCTAGCTCAGCGAATTTTGTTCTGGCTTTTTCCTTCATCATAATCTATTCAGCGACGTGTCTGGGCAAGTTTGCAAATTCTTTAAGGCAGTTGTTGTGTGCTGCTTGAATTTTCTTTTTGATGCTTTAAATTGTGTGTCCTCATACAAAAGATGCATATTATGTAATAATTGATAGCATGTGATGCTGTTCACCAATCTTAATTTTGTTTTTATAGCTAATTTGCATGAACATATGATGTTAATGTTAGACCTTGGTCCATTGTGAATCCTGGGTATTTAACTTCGTTTTGCCATTTGATGGACCTGTCTTGCAATGTTCGCCGTTCTTCTAGGTTATGTCTTCTTATTTTGAAGATAACCGCTTAAGTCTTTTCTGGATTTATTGTTATTTTCCATTGGATACTCAATTTTTTATCATGTCCGGTGCCGTCTGTAGATTTCTTACAGATATATCCAGATTCTGGTGATTTGCTGCAATTGCAGTGTTATCTGCATAAAGGCTGATTAGTGTTGCGGGTGTTCTTGGAACGTCTCCTGTATATATACTATACAAGATGGGTGATAAGACTGCTCAATATGGTACTTTATCTTTAGGCATTCAGGGTTCTCTCTCATCTCTCATCGTATACATCAGTTCTTTATGCTATACTCTGTCCAAGGCTTTGCTTACATCCACGAAGGCCGCTCCTGTATAATCTTTCCTGTATAATCTAAAGTAGACGACTTTAAAATAATTAATATAGGATTAATGTTCACCTATTCTAACATTTAATGGCCTTGATGTTTCACCTAAATAAAACTGATTTTAAATTATAAATTTTTAAAATTTATATTAAAAATAGAGAATTTGATAGATCTCAAATATGTAAACACGCATGGGATAATGAACATAGGGTTCAATGGAATGATTCAAATATAGTCCTAAAAGAAACGGATGGTAAAAAGAGAAAAATCAAAGAAGCGGCTCCAATTATGCTAAATGAGACCAATTGTGTCGCGAATTCCTCGGCAGAATGTGGTAGAATCTGGTTACCCATATTGAAAGAGGAAGTTCTTAAGAGGAAAATACCAGTATTAGTAAGTCAGTAACATATAGAGATACATCATTTAAGTTTTTTAAATAACAAACATATACAATCAGAATTTGGTGTTTATTAAAGGTAAATTAAATGCACGACCAAATACTTACCATGTCGGGATAGTATTATGAGGTTTTTTTCCTGGTTTTTCCCTCATAATTTACTATGGAATCACTAACAGGAGAATTTTACTGTCATCGTGGCATGTGTTTGTCTTTTTAAAGACGAATTACATGCTATGATCTTTTCTGATGGATATTCTCAAGTTAAAGTTGATTTCGTGTAATCGAATGAACTATCTTACAAGTAAAGTCGTCCCAGGAACGCAACTCAACAATATTGGCAATATTATTTTAAAGTCGTCTACTTTAAAATGTATAATGTATGTCTGAATTGTCAATATAGATGAGTCAGATAAAATTAAATTATTAGAAGAATTTTCCACTAAGTAACAAAAAAACAAAATTTGTCTAATTTACTAATGTTTGTATTTTGAGAACGATTTCCGAAGTGGAAATTGAAACGTCAATAAACGTACTTTAACCTTTAATTGTGGCTTATTAGATTAGTAGACTGATGTAGAACATCAGTCTACTATATGAGTAATATCAGTAATCTAAAATTATTTTGAAATAATAGTGAATCCAAAAAAAATTGTAAAATTTTAAAATATTCGATATATTTGTCCATGACTGTATATTGATTGAGATAACAGAAATATATTCTTTAATAAACTAACATTGTATTGCTTAGTAAATAAAATTTTCTAGCGAGCTGATTAATCTTCGGTAAGGCCTGTTGGTTTGACCTCAACCGGTACGGACCAATTTACCTAAGAAAGTAACAATAAAGTGGCCATAAAACTCAATTATTTAGGGAGCAGCCTCGGATAAAAAAGCGTAGATTTAGCCGTAACATAGTTATGATACATTACGTTTTAATTTCAGCCGCTTCTCGACGTAAGAACCCATGAAAATTAAATGATACGACCTCCCTTGCGGCGTAATTCTAAACACTTCTGTTGTCATAAAAGATGCGAAAAAGAACCATTCTGTGTCTTTGAAAAAGAGGTGACAAGGGACGCTGTTTTCAGACTTGAATAAAATAATATTTCTATGAGAGTTGAGACGGGAGGTGGTTATGATACCGATGGGAGCGTAACACATCCGTAAGGGACACACAAATAATAAATATTATAATACAAATGGAGGGCAGAACTCTGGTAGTAACTGCGCTACATTGCAACACATTGTCAGACAAGGCGTCCTGATGACAGTTTTGTGTCTTGGAAAAAGTTTTATCGGCGAGCGGGGCCTCTGTGCACGGCTTCCAGCATCAGCGTAATGTGCATATTTAGGGTAATATCCACGGACACAGATAAGGCCTCGACTTGCCCTCAATTTTAGTTTCATTAGAATGTTGATGTTAATATGCTAGTTTGGCCAACTATACCAAACTATTGTAAGTATGTATCATTTTAAAACTTACAAAATAGTTTTGCACATTTACAAGGACTACGTTCTAATTATGTTATAAATAAATTTTTGTAATTTACTTTTATTGTTTTCATAAATGAAATTAATTTGGTGATTAACTTAATTTTATTTCATATACAGAGTAATAATTAAAAACTTCTTACCATTAATATCTTCATTTCTGTAAATAATATGAAAAATCGGAAAGATAAGTCAATTTAGTTTTAAGGACAAGACTTCTATTGGATAGTTATAGTTTGTTTCACGAAAAATGGTTGAGTGCTTAATGGTTACCTGAGTTGATCCCATTGTGTATACAAGAGTCTCTCAATAAACTACCGAAGTACACAGGGTCGCACTTCAGAAAGTTTGTTATTTAATATATTTCATTGGTAGCTGTGTAATACACGATTATAAATATTTATTAAATTATTTCATATGGTATTTTCAGGTTGTTCAAGTGAATATACTTGGCAATTGAACAATTTTTAACATGAAGAAAGTAGTTTTTTTGTTCTACGTGAATAATTGTAGTACAGTCAAAATCGTTTACAACGACACCGGCTATAACGTACAATCGGATATAACAAACAAAATAGTAGGTCCCATAAAATGACATACAAAAAACGCATTTATATTGCTTATAATGAACAAATCGGTTAGAGCAAACGTATTTCTTGGAACACTAGCAGTTAAAATATTGGTTACAGCGTACAATTTAAAGTACATATCTGTACCTCAGATGATACAACATCCATTTTTTTCAAGTATGACATTTTTACACACTGTATAATAAATAAATAATAAAAAAATATAACCAACGCATGATGTAAATGACAGTAGATACAATGTTCAATATAATATTGTTTCCACATCTTAATAAATAATTTTAAAGTGCTATCCTGTAAAGTTATGAAAATTGACATTCTAGTGTTGTATTTCTCACAGATATTACCGATATTAATTTAGTACCACGAAATGAGAAGTAAGGATTTATTAATTTATGGTTATAGCACATACGGGCAGGAATCTACACTTAATTACTTGTCCTTTAGACATTTAGACCTCCCAAGACGGGTCCATTGTGTTACAAAATTTTGTTTATATTACACCATTTGGCCCAAGCCAAGAGTTTTTGAATTTGAATTTAGTTGTGTCTAGCCAATAATATTTTCTGTGTATGTTATCAAGATGTTTTTTTCTATATATGATTTTTCCACGTGAGTCTCTTGTCCATCATCACCAATCAACCAATCGCGTCCACTTCTGCACATAGGCCTCCCTCAGTTCTTTCCAGTGCTCTACACTGGGCCGCTTGTAGCCAGTTTCCCGCTACACGTTTTATATAATCGGTCCATCTAGTCGGTGGTCGTCCTCGGCTTCTTTTATAGTTTCTGGGCCTCCATTCCATATTACGTGTTGTCCACCGTCCATCTTGTGTTCTGGCTAAGTGCCCTGCCCAGTTCCACTTAAGCGTCGTGGTTCTTTCGATGACGTCTTGAATTCCTGATCTTTGCCTGATTTGTTGGTTTGTTATGTGCTGTTGGAGGCTCACGTTCAGCATTGCACGTTCCATGGCTTGTTGTGTAACTATGAGTTTATTCGGAGATTTTTGCGTGAGTGTTAAAGTCTCTTCCCCATAAGTTTGTACAGACAAAACATATTGGTTATAAACCTTTCGCTTGAAACACATGGGAAATGAAATTTGTAGAATATGGCTTAATCTGCCACATGCTGCCCATGCCAGGCCTATTAGCCTCTGTATTTTATGTGTTTGATTGTCTCTGCTTATTTTGATCTCGTGTCCCAGATATTTGTAAGTGTCTGTTTGTTGTATGGTATTATTGTCTATAGTTATATTTCCACTCATTACGAGGTTTGTCATAAGTTTAGTTTTTTTCAAAGTTTATCTTTAATCCCTCTCTTTCAGACAGACTTTTAAGCGAATATATCATAAAACCTGTATCCTTCAACTTATCTGTGATTAATACAACATTATCTGCAAACCTTAGATGATTTAATCTTTCTCCATCTATATTGATGCCCATATCTTGCCATTGAGTGTTCTTAAATATTGACTCTAGAGCTGCCCTAAACAATTTTGGTGAAATCTTGTCTATTTGTCTAACTCCTCGACCTAAGCTGAATTTTTTTGTGTCTTCGTGTAGTCGTATACTTGATGTAGCGTTTTCGTAGATGTTTTAAATTAGTGTCGTGTACCTGTAATCTATTCGGCTTTGATTTAGGGCTTCCAGTACTGTTTCAAACTCTACAGAATCAAAAGCCTTCTTGTAATCGACAAATGCAAGAACCAGTGGTATGTTGTACTCGAAGCACTTTTCTATTAAGATCTTTATGGTATGCAAATGGTCATTTGTGCCATATCCTGCCCTGAAGCCTGCCTGTTTCTTGGGCGGATAGAAATCAAGTTTAGGTGTTAGTTTTTTTGTTAAGATTTTCATAAAGCGTTTGTACATATGTATCAAGAGGCTGATGGATCTATAATTTTCTAATTTAGTAATATCGCCTTTTTGTGTAACAAGACTATCACTACATTGTTCCAGTCTTTTGGAATCGTACCCGCATGTAAGCATTTATTAAACAAATCGCTTACTGATTATATTAGAATTTCTTCTCCTGCTTTTATTGCCTCAATAACGAGTCCATCATCTCCAGGCGATCGATGGTTCTTCATTTCCTTTAAAGCTGCTCTTACTTCTGGCACAATAATGGATAAAAATATTTCCGATCCCTGATTTATGAGAGTCTTTACTCTCAGCTTGTATATTTCTTTTTTACTTTGTGTGAGTTTTCTTTTCATTATCTTTAAACCTTTGTTCTTTTCTACTGTTTGAGTAATTACATTAGTATTATATCTTCTTACATCTTTTCTAATTCCCGCTGAAATTCTTTTATTTAGTTTTCTATATTTTTCTTTGTTTCCCTTTTCGTTCTCGATTAGGTTTCGTCGTATTCCCATGAGAGCTTTTGTATCTTTGCTAATCTTTTTACTTTTGGTGTCATTTTTCTTGCAAAATTTGAGTTGGGCGTTTCTAACCAAGTCGGTTATTAATTTATTGTGATCGTCGACACTTAGAGATTTGGGATTATTACTTTGTAAAGGTTCGGCTACATTTTTTATGTACGCTTCTGGCTGATTTGGTGAATTCCAAACTATGTGTTTGCAACTGTTTATCATTTTTGCTCTTTCTTTTTGTAGGTTTATCATTACTCTAGCTCTTACTGGTCTGTGGTCGCTTCCTATTGATAGTTTATTGAGTACAGTGACATCTTGAATAATTTGCTTTTTGTCTTTTAGTATATAATCATATTCGCTCTTAGTTCTTCCGTCTGGACTATCCCACGTCCATTTTCTATTCTGTTTCTTCTTAATAAAGGTGTTCATTGCATACAGTTTGTGTTGCAGTAGAAAGTTGATAAGCATTTCGCCTCTTTCGTTTCTTACTCCGATTCCAAAATTTCCGATTGCCACTTCTTGTTCGTTCTTTTTCCTTCCGAGTTTCCCGTTAAAATCTCCCATTATCAGATTGTAATGAGCCGGTTCCTGCTTTTTTGCTGTTTCGATTTCCTCATAGGAGGCTTCAGCAGTTTTATCTTCGCAATCTGATGGGGACGTATACCTGGATTATTTTCAGATTGTATCTCTTATTTAGTCTTAGATTTATATACATACCATTTGGCTAGATGCAGTCAATGCTCTGTATATTTATTAAGAGGAATAAACCTCTTATCCATATGTAAGCCTAAATACTTTACAGTATCCATCTTTATAAGGGGAGCATTGTTGAGTGTTATTTGAGGTAAATCGATATGGCATTTAGTGAATAATATGTCGCTTGATTTGGATTCATTAAGTTTTATTTTCCACTTCTGACCATTATCCATTTCTGGACTTAAGTTTTCTTGGAGTTGTTCTGCTGCAACAACGGGATCTGAATGTACCGCCATTATTGCGGTATCGTCCGCAAATGTGGCTCTATATACTTTATTGTCAGTAGGTAAATCGGAGTTAAATAGTGGGTTAGGGATCGGCCAAAGAACGCTACTATAAAGAACGCCTGCCTTTATGAGATTTAGACCGGTTATTTCGTCTTCATATTTGACCTGGAAATATCTTTCTTTTAGAAACGAGTATAATATGTAATTCATGTTCTGATGTAGGTACTTTTTAGTTTAGTTTATACAGTAGTCGCCAGATGCCATACCTTGTCAAAAGCTTGACTTACATACCGCGTGTCGGTAGAAGTTCTTTTTCTGCAATAATTTTTATTAGTCTCTTAGCTACTATTTTTTTCATAATTTTCGACATGACAAGCAGTAGATTTATTGGTCGCTAAGAAGTTGTCTCGCGTTAAGTTTTACCAGGTTTTGAAATATGGATTATTTGGGCTATCTTCCATTGTGCTGTAAGTCTTATGACGGCTTTTGTAAGGTAGGTTAACATTAAACACGTGACACGTTTTCAAAACTCCACAAAATTTATTATAAAATCTTATCACTACAGCTGTTTTGGCAGAGTGCCTTTCTCAAGTGATCTATTTTTGGTATGCGTTTACACTTTATAGTCTTTAACGAAATAGGTTGAGGAAGGGAGAACTGTTTATCTCAAGTTGTGTCAACAAAAATAGCCAAACACGTAAAAAAGAAAGGAATAACACCAGCTTTCAGAACAAACAACAACTTAGCCAAATATATTAAGAGCAACAAGAGAAATAATAAAAAGCACTTACACAGTGGTGTATACAAACTTAAATGTGGCCATTGCCCACAAACTTACATCGGTCAAACTGGTAGAAATTTTAACAAACCAATAGCATAACATAAAAGAGCTTTCAATAATAGAAAAACAGATTCTACATACGCACTTCATCAAGATAAGAAAGACTATAAAGTGTAAACGCATACCAAAAATAGATCACTTGAGAAAGGCACTCTGCCGAAACAGCTATAGTGATAAGATTTTACAATAAATTTTGTGGAAGTTTTTGTTTTATTGTTACATAACATGAATTTCCATTAAGTAACGGTCGAATCCATCACTTATTTAAAACAAAAATAATAATTGTTTTTTGATTTCTAATTTTTTTAAGATGCTATATAACGTTGATAAAATTTATATGGTAATCTACTCTATTTTATGCAAACGAGAGCTACAAACAGAAGGCATTAATGACTTTTTCGGGTTAGAGCTCTCGGAAAACGGCAAAAATAAGCCGAAATTGGGTTATATCCCGAAACGTCAAGGAGTTTGATTTATGCCACCTCACGAGACCATCCATAACAGAAAGCTACCTTTCAATAAAGGAAAAAGTCAGCGAATACCAACCTATCCGAACCCTCTGAAATGAATTCAAATTCGAACTTAATGAAGCGATACATTTTAGTTAGTTGTATAAATTCCGATGTTTCGATGAAAATACAGGGATATACCTTTGACCAGTATTTTACTCAGTATTTTATTGTTCATATATAGGGTTGGTTGAAAAATTCTCCGGCTCATACTTACGATTTATGAGTACAAATATATTAATATATTGAAGTCACTTGTTATTGGTACAAATGCATACAAAATTTCAATTCGATATTACATTTCAGGCATTTAAAAAGGAAAACACTATTAAAATTGATGAATAGCCAAGAAATAAAGGTATTTGGTAATGGCACTTTTCCAAAAATAATAGTTTTTGTATAAACTAAAGAGTTTCACGGCTAAATGGTGGCCATTTGTCATGGTCTGAATGGTCAATATCTCACAGGTAATCTGTTGATTATATCATACATGGAAAGTTCATATGTTTGTTTGAAATTATAAACAAATTTATTTTCCGAAAAATTGGTTACCTTCTTAAGATAGCTTACCTCTAACATAGCACCATATAATTTTAAAATTGCCACAACATAAAAATGTTCTCTCTCTTTACCGGTAAATCGAACTAATGCATATCTGCTATCTCGTATGTTTTCTATTTCAATGTCCTTTTCTTCTATTTTGACTGACTCTGTGGCCTCAAAATCTATATTTTCAAGAGAGTGGTTGCTTAAAGACTAAAAGACAGATCTTTCTCTGAATCACTTGAATTTTCTTTCTCGAACACTGTACGTTTTATTTTTTTGCTGCCTTTGCTTTTAATTTCTATCTTCTTCGCTGCTTCTTCGTTTTTAATTTCTCCTTTCTCTGGAGTAGCAGTCAACACACAACACGGGTCAGGTTTAGGTCACTCTGAGATAGCTGCGT
>NW_027314058.1:0-17913 GCF_040954645.1 Diabrotica undecimpunctata
GAAGTTATTTTCAAAAATTGTAAACTTTGAATCAACGCTAAGAAGCCGCTAAGAGAACCTCCTTCCACCCAAAAGAACACTTAACATTCACATTGATCATATACGACTCTATGATCTCTAAAGATGTGACTTTAGATGGAACGTTAAACTTTAGAAAACATTTAAGTACAGTTGCCGAAAATCTAAAATCACACCACTAAATAAAATCAATATAAGCAGTGCTCACACATGGGGAGTATTGGCATACATACACAGGTCTTCAGGCTTAGCTCTTGTTTTGGTATGTAGCTAAATAGTGCACACCAATATAGATCAACAATGCTCACGATGTCCTGCTATTCTTTTTACCAAAGAATGTAAAAAGATTCCGGATACATATAAAGATGCAGCCAAAAGTCCGCTGCGCTCCAGAGAATCTCTCATACAAACCGCAGAAACGGCCACATTTAATTGAATTCAAAACGATCACCAAATGACCCATGAATGGTGGGAATCTTAACCAAATACGATTATACCTTGCATAACCTTCTGAAATTGCCCACCACGTAGCCTGGTGCACACTTAACCGCATCAAAACTTAATGTCGTTGTACATCCGTACCACTCCTCAGGTTGCGCAGCCATGACATTCTACGCCTCCCTATGCTTCTCTTTCCTTGTTGTTTACACAATGGAACACTATTATAAAAATTATCCATATATAAGGAGTGACCAACATTTAGTTTCGAATCCATCAAATTTAGCACTACTTTTCCGTATGATTACGTCCTCCAATACAGGGTCACTAGCTCCACTATAAACTAATATGCGTTTAAATCATCCCGGTACATTCTGCTAAAGTATACAGTTTGACACCATATTTGTGTCGTTTGCCCTTAAGAAATTGACGAAAACTAAGTCTTCCTCTCCATAAAATCATAGATTCATCCAGGGCTATTTTCTTTCTGGATTAATAAAGATTCTCCATTTAATTTATTAAAAAATCTAATAATGGAGATATCTTGGCAAGTCTGGACTGGTTATTGTCACTATTATTGTTAAAATGTAAGGCACGCAAAATTAATCATAAAACGATTCTGGCTCATGTATTGTCCAAACACTGGAATACTAAATAAATGATTTTTCTTCCAATAATCATTCATACGATTAATTTTTATGGTTCCCTTGTGAAACAACAAACCAAGAATTTTAAATTCTTCTACAGTTATATCCTTCAAGCTGCAATTCTACTTTTCTCAGATTTACTTAGAGAAAGAATATCAACGGCATATAAATTGCTATTTTAAATAATCAGGTCATAGAATAATTCACATGCCACATTAATTTTCAATCCTGGTATTGCTGTAAATGGTAGCATTGTAGGATGTTGAACCTCTGAAGACCATTCAATAATATTTTGAGACTCATCATCAACCATCATCATCTTCAGATTCTTCTTGTAAATTAGGATCGGCTGTCCGGTCATCTTGATCACAATATAAATCTTCATCACTTGCGTCACTAGCATGTGAATCTTCTAATATGTGTAATAATTCATCATCTGAGATTGGCTGAGAAGTTTCCCACCTACCTCGTTTAGAAGTCAAAGGTTGGCAATATTCATCACTCATTTTAAAAATAATTTTAAATTGAAGTATTAGCAAAACACGTGCAATGACTAACAGTAAAACCAAAAAACATCTAACACCGAAGGCGTAGAAAATATTACTGAATGCATAGCAAAATAAACCGACGGGATTAGATTATGATAATACAACAAATTATTGCAAATGCAATATTATCTAAATATATCTGGTGATTCTTTCAAAGCTTACCGATGCTTTTAATTTTATTACTTTACAACCTTTATTACAGCTAATTTTGTCGTTTTTCGAGCACGTCTAGCTTGAATATTTAAAAATGTAAGCAATGAAAATTGAGGGTTTCATATTTTATCATCCAATTTATCAATGGACAGAAGATACTTGTTATAATTTTTGAAAAATCCGCCTAGATAACATTCATACATTGTCATATACTCAGAATAAAGTTTAACATCAGAATTCGAAAACCAAACACAAACACCAGTATATGACAGTGTTTCGAAGCGGCCAGCAGATATTTGTTGTAATTCGTGAAAAATCCGTTGAGATAACGTTCATATATTGTCATAATAGTCAAAGACCCGCGCGACTCGCGTTGGTGGCTCTGAGGCTATATTCACTGAACGCGACAGTCGTGTTGTCGGATTTGAACGAATACGATACTGCGAACGCGAGCAATAAACCCCGAAAACAAAGTATCATCATCACTATTTTTGAGTAAATTAAATCAATATCGGTTATTTGTTTCCTTACTTTCTCCTTTTTATTGTTTTTTTTTTTACTGAAAGTATAGTTATAACAGTACTTTGATTTATCAAACAAATTGGTTGTTTTCTAAATTGAAGAATTGCCAAGATATTATGAAAACTAGTTAACACATTAAAAATACTATTTATGTCTTCCAGTTAACTAGCCGTAACAAAACATTTATGAAATATTGCACAAACCTATTTAATGTAGTTTACATCATGTCGTGTTTAAGGCATTAGTTACGGTGTGTACAAAACCGTACCATCTAATTATTTGCAGCAATAAAATCATATTTACAAGGTGTCGATTAGGACATCTATAATCATAACTATTATAATATAGTTGCAAATATCCGATAGACCAATTAATTTTTATGGCAAAAGAGAACAAATTGTATGAATATATTTCAAAATTAAAATCCTGGATATACTTAATACTTACTGTACTATTTTATTAAACATTTGTAAATGTTTAAACTTTTACTGTGAATGTATGGATAAGAATATTATTGTTTGCTTGCTTTGGCGTTGACCTTTCTCTCTTTTTTTGTATAGTGGTATTAACAAGATACTTCGTATCTATTTACTAAAGGTGTACACATCTACAACTATCATAAAAGACAGAAATTGTGCATCATCTGCTTATTCATCAGTCTTTCTCGTAATATGCTGTAACATTAAGCTTTGAATTACATATATTTACAAATGATTGATATTTAGTAAATTCTTAATAATATTAATAGTCCAGTCGATAGAGATTTGATCTCTAAAAATGTGACGTACAAGCTTAGTTTTGCTGAGAATATCAATTATGGGACCCCAAAAAAGTTAAAAAATGTTTACCACTCCTACCCACCGCCTTCCCCTTAAAATGTAGCTGAAATAATTTTTAAAAAAATGTTTCTTTTTTTTTCTTACGTTGCCTATCCGTTCTGGATGTTGGCCATCAGTATGGCTATCCTAACTTTACTTGCAGCTATTCAGAAGAGTCCAGTAGACGTATTGAACCACTTCCATAGGTTTTGAAGTCAAGATATTCTTCTTCTCCCTGGTCCTCTCTTTCCAAATACCTTGCCCTGAAGAATGAGTTGCAATAAGTCATATTATTTTCATTTCTCATGACATGGCCAAGATATTCTAATTTGCGCTCTTTGATTGTGTTAATAATCTCGCATTCCTTGCCCATTCTACGTAAGACCTCAATATTAGTCACACGATTCTTCCATGAAATTCGTAAGATGCGCCTGTAACACCCCAAGATTTCGAGCTTTTCCTAAAGAAGCTTCTGGAGAACGTCCATGCCTCTACTTCGTATAATATTGTAGAAAATACATTGTAACGATAAAACTACCAAAGAGAATTGAAGTACTATTATAAAAATAATACCTCAATCAACTATGGGAGCTTATTGTCTATGCCTTGCTTAGCTCAGTATCTCATGTGTGAGTTCGTCTTGTCTTAAACTAGGGATTGAACCTGAACTCTTAGCTGATAGCAAATAAGACAATTTTAACTAAACATATTTATTAAAAAGAATAAAAAACAATAATTAACCCTGCCAAAGCTTAACAATTAATAAGTGATACTTATTGCTTCAATGGCCGCTTGTGTAGTGTGGATGTTAGGTCCTCCAATTAAATGTTGTGTCTTCTGAGAGCTACAGTAATATGTGTATGTAGGTCCAGACTAAGTTGTTAAAATCCAATATGGCCAATATATTCGATCTGGGTCAATAAATTTTCATGATTTTGATGTGGTCAATAAACTCGATGTGGTCAATAAATCCAATAAACCCATAAAAACCCAAGAGAATTTGTAGACCTTAAAAATGAGTCTTATAATAATGTTTGCCTTCTTTTAAATATTTTAAAAAGAGGCAAAAAATAATCCCACCATTAAATGTGATTGACAGAAAATAGGAAGGGACTGACTTAATGAAGTTAGCATAGATATCATAGGATGTTGCTATATATATCATAAAACTAGCTTGTCTGTCAACACAGAATATTTAGTCTACCGGACAGAAAGAGAAAGGGGCGAATATTTATTGTACGAAGAGAGAGAAAAGAAATACAGAGGAAGAAAAGAAAAACAAAGGGGGCCAACTACTTTTTAAATAAAAAATAGTAAAAATTAAACTGAAGATAAAGAAATTAATAAATAATAAAGAAATTAAAATGAAATAATTATTTAAATATAAATTAATAGAGATGTGACGTTTATAACGTTACAACATAGCATCTGATGATAGAGATTTTGGTACTAAGTGGTAAATAGTGACTTTGAAAAGAGACTTTATCTTTACGAACGCTGATCTTGCTTTACCTATGCGTTGTTTTATTTCAGTAGAGGGGTCCCATTGACTGTTTATTATTAGTACCAAGATATGTATAGCTGTTTACCCTGTGAATTGTCTGTTGGTGAACTAAAGAAGTGTATTTAATATTCGCGCTTACTATTTGATTTCTGAGTATGTGGCCTGAAGTATCTTGAGGTGATTTCCACGTGTATAATCTTCTGTATGTGTGTTTGAAGTAAGTGTTAGTAATTTCAAACTCTTCTTCTAATACAATATTCACCCAATCGGTCTCCACGCTCATTTCTTTCTCCAAGCCCAAACTGTCCTATGATTTCTCTTGATTGTCCCTACCAATCTTGGCATTTAAATCATCCATAATCAAGGTTAGATCCTTTATGGAAAGATGTTTCAAGGTGTTGGATATTTCATTATAGAATGTTTCACTTATATCGTCTGGTTTGTCAGCGGTAGGGGCTTATACCTGAATAATGTTAGTTATTATTGGGTAGGTACCAAGTTGAAGGAGGAGCATTGTTTCCGATATGGGTACAAAGTTTTTAAGATGTCTTGCAATTTCTTGATTTAAAATTATACCTACTCCATTTTCGTATATTCCGTTGGGGTTACCTAAATAATATATGTGATGATTATTAATTTTCGCATTGCCCAGAGTTCGTTCATCTCATTTTGCTTATTCCTATGATGTCTATTGATAGTACTATCCATCTCTTTGATTGCATTATGAGTATTAACGACCTCGTACAATGTTTTAACATTTTACGTGCAGATCGTGAACATTGTCTTAGCACTCAATTAACAAGAATTTGTCTGTTGGCGACCTAGAAGGCCTTGCCGTCTTGTGATTGTCCTTCTCTGCCGGATCTTGGTATCCGAATCCCTGATCTGTATTAGTTTTTCTTTGACTAGTTATCCTAGTGCTGATTATACTAGGGGTACTCTTCGAGTCTTTAATGCTAGTGGTTCCCGTTTCCTTCTGCACCCTTTATGCCGTTGACCATTGTTAATAGGTTCTTTTGCCTTCAAGACCGATTTACCAATCTTCACATTCATAACTTCAGTACCTATACAGATTTGTAAAGAAAACCAGTGCTCGTATTCTTAAAATTTACTTCAAAATTTATTTTACAAAGAAAATTATTAAAGAATTCATTTCATATTAAAGGCAAACAAATAACATAATAACAACATATGCTCGAATTGAGCTCCTTGGTATAATTGACAGGTATCCCAGACGTCCAATGAATTTTTGGGTTATGTTTGACAAATACTGGTGTAATTTGTTGTATTTTAGTACGAATTCTCTGTTTGAGGTCTACCAGATTAGTAGGTTGGTTTACATATAGCTTACTTATCAAAAAACCCCAAATAGAAAAGTCCATGGGATTCAAATCTGGCGACCTAGAAGGCCATTCAATGTGACCGCGTCGTCCAATCCAGCGATTGGGAAATCTCACATTTAGAAAATTTATAACCACTACAGCATAATGTGAACTTGCTCCGTCCTAAAACCAAATGATCGGATCTATTTGACCAGGATTATTGATATTTGTAAATATGCGGGGTTAGAAAAATGAAACAATGTAGGTGTGCAACAGCTCTGAATACCTTTCATCCGTCACAGTACCGTCAAAAAGCCGTTGGCCAGTAAGTGGGGGGATTGCTTATACCGGCAATGTTTATTTACACATTTTTTGTAAAATGAACTTTTTTTTTCACATTACAAACGATCGTACGTCACTCGAAATACTTCCACGAAAGCTCTATTGGGTGGAATTTGTAGCTTGAGTTGTGTGGTTTCAAAAAACTTGTACCTAATCGAAAAGAAGCAGTTTTAAGAAATATTTTAGATCGTTTGTAATGAAAAAGTTCATTAAAAGTAATTCATCGTTTTTTATGCATATTTAAAATGCCTCATTTTTAAATTTAAATAATTTACCTTAAATAATATTTCATAAGGCTTCAAGCTGCAGCTGCAGCCTGCCTGATGACTTTAGCTTTTATATCATAACTTTTACTATTATTGTTTTTACTGTTATTGTTTTTAATTAAATGCTCTTCCACGTGAAAAACTTTATTTACCAGTACTAGATTTTTCCCTTTCTTTTCCGTTTGGGGTTGAAAAGATAAATTATGATGAATTTTTAGAAACCCAGTTTTTAATACTACATTTATTTTGTACATAAACTGAAAAAATATAATTAAAAAAACTGATTATTACTAATTGTCATTTTCGTATGTATTTAACATATGTTTAACCTCAAATTGGGAGGTCTAAAACTGTCATATGAAGGCGGGGTAGGTGTCGCGTCCAGTCACGCACGGAGCGAATAGCAATGGAGATTCTATAATGACCAGTCAATGGAAGCAACGGAATCGCGCAACGTTTATTAATATAACACCTCTAACAACTGACTTCATTTCTCACTCACTTTACCTTCAAAATATGTTTTGATTTATGAGAAAATATGACCTAATAGTTTCATATTTTTGTTATTTATTTGCAGTTAGTGGTCACTTAATATTTCTGGACCCCTTCTAACTTTTATAATCGATTACGATTCTTCTGTTATTTGTTGCTACTAACATGTAATCAATTATCGATTTCTCTTCACTACTTTTTTAACTTCTCTTGGGTACTTGTGGATATTTTTATGTTATATTAGGCTTAGTTATGTTTTATATTATTTAGTAACATATTACTAAATTATGCATCATTCAGAAGTTGAGCAATCTTATTCCATTATTGTTTTGTGCTGTTTCTCCATATTTTTCTAATACATTCTGTTTTTTGTAAAAACTAGAGGTCGCTGGTTAAATGAAATTAGAATAATAAGAAGAAAATAATAGATAACGAAATTAGTATATATCGAAAAAAAATGCAATATTTTGACTGTAAATAAATTAGCGAAAATAGCAAATACTAGTTGTGAATAAATTACGAAAATTAGCTGGCTTTAACCCATTGCTGTTATCTGTACAAAGAATAGGATTTACCTTTGAAATATTGGTGTGTAAATCGTAGCAGGCAGTAGAATAGTACTACGTCGCGACGCTCCGCGCCGAAGCTGGATAGGAAGTACCCGATGAACTGGATGTTTTCAGTACGCTGTCCCAATAGGAAGTGTCTATTTCTTGGTATAAAATAGTCAGAAGCTCTCTGGCCATATTTCTAGGTGGTCCGTAGGGTAAGAGAGTCAAGTGCACACCCATAAATCGACTCTATTATAAGGCGCTTTTGAATGGCGATAATTCAACTTATTGGTCACTGAAATATGATACTTTACAGCGGTTTGTATGCTGGCGATAGAATTTGGAAAAATAAATAACAAAAGAAATCAAAAAAATTGTTTAGAATCCTTTAAAAAGGTATATAATTCAAAACACCCAATCGGGCTATGTCATAAAGACAGAACGTTTTCGGAATCCATATTCCATCATCAGTGTCTAGGTATACATGTTAAAGCCACTAAATATTTAGGTAAAAACCCGTTAAAAGTTGCAGGTTAAAATTAAGTTTACATTATTCGATCTTATGTATTAAGATGTTAAAGTTACCAGTGGATTTGGTAACATGGCAACGTACGACTCTACATAAAGTTGCTGGTCCTGAGACAAAGTGTCTACGAGGACAACTTAACTCCTTCTCGCTTCTCGAACTCATTTAAAATACACAAGCATAGAAGGACATTTTCGAGGCCGGCCAGATGGTCTAGAAAGCATACTTGGCCTGTGCTTCTGAGATGTCAACGAGGACTCACATACGCGCTATCTCAGAGTAAGTAATAATTGCATAATTATATATTTTTTTTGTTATATATTCATAGTAAGAACACATTTGTAGCAAAATAAGCTTTATTTTCATAAAACAAAACGTAATAACATTATATCAAAATTGTATTTAAAGTACTAATTTAATTTTTTGTCACGGAATGTATGACAAAAAACAGCCAAGGCAATAGAATTTTTACAGCCATCTTATGTCAATGAAGTGTTGGTTGCTTTCCTCTGTGCTACTGCCTTTCTTCCTCTTCTACCATATTTGCGTAACACGTTGTACATCGTCTTCTGCTTGCACGACATCGCTGAGTTTGTGACTATTTTCCATAATGACTGGTGTGAAAATAAAATCTCCTAATAGGTCTTGAATCACTTCTTCCATAAATTTGGTTATCGTCATGCTTTCACTGGCAGTGCTGTGATGCGCGACAAAGGCATTTATAAGTACTGTGCCAGACTCAAGAGCTCCAGCGATAATTTTCTGTACCATTTTATTCCTTTATGTAATGGCAAATTATAGCTTTTTATTTGATCTGATAATATATCAATGAACCTTTTATATTTATTATAACCGATGACATTCTTTTACTTTAAAACGATACCGCTTGCCTTCTGCATTGTCACCATTTCGTCAGTGAATTTGGTACTAATCATCAGCACATCTCGAATTACTTTTATTCAGCTACATGTTCGCCTACTTTTAATATTTTTGAAATGACATTTTTGAAAATAAATTTCGCGATTTGCACGTAACGTACCAATCATATATGTTTTTCGGTGTAAAAGTTCATGTGGAAGTGTGACAGAACTGTAGTAATTATCAATCGCAAGTGTTCGTCCTTTGTCAAGTAGTCCGTAAGTTTTATCACTTTATTTGTTGGTACGGTGCTACCTTCAGCATGTTCTTTTCCACAATATACGTTGAAATCGTAGGTATAACCACCTTCCAGACAAAGTTTGAATAATTTTATCCCAAATTTGTGCCTTTTGTTGACAATATACTGCTTGAATTTTAGTCGCCCTTGAAAAGACACCAAAGTTTCGTCAATGTACACGTTTTCCTTTGAAAATCTAAAAACCCTGAATTTATCTTTCAGTCTGCTAACCCAGGCAACGATCGTCTACAAACGGGCATCTGTTATTACTAAATTATCGTTGAAATGCAGCGTTTCCCACAATGACTGGAATCGATTCCTTGACATTACTTTTTTGATATTATTCACATACAAATCATTCTTTGACCAGTATAAATGAAAAGGTGTGTGTGTGTATAGTTTCATTTTATGACTAGAGACATAATCTATTAGCCTATTATGTTTTGAGTTATTAATTAATTTTTTTTTTAACAATTGTTATAGAGAGAACCCGTAACAACAATAGAAACTTATCGTCCATTGACTTACATATAAATACGTACCTACGTTAAATTTTTTTTTTATTATCATTATATTTTTTTTTTATTAATTTTTTTTTTATTTTTTTTTTAATTTTTTTTTTATTTTATTTTTTTTTATTATTATTTTTTTTTTCTTAATTTTTTTTTTACTGGAAGGAAAAGGAAAATATATGGTTTTGCTGATTTATTACATACGCCTAGGGGTCTATCAAGGCGATTTGCACAACACAAAATTAGACCACGGATAGAAAGGTTAACAACTGGGTTAAAACAAAGGACTTATATAACTAACTTTTTATGTTTGAAATATATACACTGTTACCATAATACATTTAGAAATTCAATTTCATTTCACGTATGTGGCGAAAAATTATTTCATATATATGCAAGTTATTGGTTTTTATTAAATCTGATAAATTAAAAGGTCTTATAATACTAATTTTTTCCTTATTGATATACTTGTATATTTTTATTATAAATTGGTTTATACATCGTATTTTTAATGAGCAATTTAAAACTAAATGCTCAATTGAGCCTTCTTCGCCACATTCGCAAAATGGAGTTTCGGCTCAATTAATTCTAAATTTATGTAACGGAGACAGAGCATGGTTAAATCTTATTCTACATAGTATTCTAATCATATCTTTATTAAAATTTGAGTTTTTGAACCACGTTGAGGACTGTATTTTTGGTTTTATATCTTTATAATATAATCCTTTATTGGGCAAATTGTACATTGTTTGCCATGAATTTAACATTTTTTTCCTTAGATGAGAATTTAGATCTTCAATTACACATTTATATTCTGATTCTTTAGATGGTTCATTATATTTAGCAATTTTATCTACTATTTCATTATTTAATATTCCACAATGAGCTTTTATCCAACAAAACATGTTTATAATTTCAGATAACACATAATTAAATCCAATATTGTTATATTTAGAAATATTTTCAATTTTTTGTATTGAACTTTTACTATCAGAGAATATAACGTAATTAGATTTTGTTCTTGAGAAATTACTAATATATTTAAGTGCTTCTAATATGGCTATTAATTCAGCGGTATATATCGAGGTTTTAATATTTAGATCTACTACTGTACTTAATTTTCGATCTGGATCGTAAAAGGCAGATGTAACCTTTAAATCTGATTTAGATGCATCCGAAAAAATATATGAATAATTAGGGAACATAGACTTTATGTCAGCTTGGAACATGCTATTCCGGATATATTGTGGAAATTCTGAATAGTCTCTAAGATATCCTACTTTTATGCTGTCCAAGTGTTCTAATTCTATTTTAAAACATGTTAATTCTCTTGAAGTCGAAATGTCCTTACTAAGTTGTATCCTTACGTATTTGTACGATTCAATAATAGGAATTGTAGGCTTTTTTTGCCAATATTCTTTGACTAGATCGTAAATACTGAGCTCAAAGCATTTTTGGACTACTGGACTTTTCTTTGCATACATTTTTAGTAAAAACTTCTCCGTTAAGTAATCTCTTCTGAAATTTAGTGGAGGTTCATTGCATTCTACATTTAAATTTGAAATGGGTGTACTTTTAAGTGCACCTATACTTATTCTTAAGACTTTATTTACTAACCTATCTAATTTCTTCAGGTGAGTCTTCGCTGCTTGATTATAAAAAATTGACCCGTAATCTATTATTGAACGAATATAAGCTTTGTAAAAGGTAAGCGTAACATTTGGATCAGCTCCCCAACTTGTATGACATACTGATCTTATTGCATTTAGTCCTTTTTCTGTTTTTGTTATTAAGCGGTCTATGTGTTCGTTCCACAATAACTTCCTATCTATTACCATACCCAAATAGTTAATGGATGCTTGAACCTCAAAATTAACGTTATTGAATACTATAGATTGTGGTAATCTATGTTTTTTGGAGAATATACATGCTTGGGTTTTCTTTGTAGAGATGCTGAGTCCTATATTAAAATAATACTCTTCTATTGTCGAAAACATTTTACTCATTATATTGATACCTTGATCGATTTCAACTTTAGGTACATATATACACACATCATCAGCAAACTGTAGAACATTTCCTCTTGTATTAACTTTTTTGTGTAAGTCTGAGGTATAAATGAGATATAGTAAAGGACTATAGTGTATTTTTATGTATGAGAGAGTAATAAAATAATAAATTATGTATGCAAATCCCTAAACTGTTGATACGGGTGACTCAATGAAAAACAGATATTTGTCAACAAGTTTACAGAAGTATATAGGAAAACAATTTTAAATTGACTATGACCACCAGGTATAAAGGTTGGAGCAGAATAGAATACAATAGTTGTGAGCGTTACTAATCCCTAAATAAGGTTGCCAGTGTCGGAGTGATGGAGGTTAACAGGTACTAATGAATTTGCAAGAAATGTAAGATGTTTATTTTATTGGTTATATATAACCAATAAAAGTTTAATAAGTACCTACCTATTTGCAAAATAAAGTTTAATTCTTTAGATAAAATAAAACGTTTTATTTTATCTGAAATGAGTGCATTCCACGAAGTAAGGGTTTCAACAATCAAACTTTTAATTCTTTAATTCCAGGAATCTACGACAGTAATTGACTAGATAATTACCTTCTAAACTTATTCCACAGAAAATGTGATAGTGGGTTTTTCCATTTTGTAGGAAGGTCCAAGTGGCGTATTCAAAATTCTTAACAGTTCACTAAAAGTAGGTACTTCAGTTGCAAGGTGCAGTTTATTGTATATACTTAGGGTTATGGAAAATTTGGAAGTGCCGTGTAAACGCCGAAAAATTGGTCCTTTAACAGTTAATGAAAAAACATTAATATTTAATTGTTTTAAATCATTTACAGACAAACGTTTATGTGAAAGTGTTGATGAGACCGTTGAGTTAGTTAGCAGTACACTTGGTGTTGGGAAATCTACGATTTACAGAGTTATTAAAGAAGAGAAATGTGGTAGTTTTCAAATGCCACGTAATGCTCCAGGGAAACCAAAATTTCAAATAGAATATCATTTTAAAGAAGGACTTCGACGGAAAGTGCATGAATTCTTCTTTAGACAAGAATTTCCAACATTGGATAAAGTTCTTGTCTCAGTTCGAGATGATAAGGATTACCCAGAAATGATTCGAAGTACGTTATGGAAACTTTTAAAAGAAGTAGGCTTCCGCTGGAAAAAGAATCCCAGAAAGTCTATTTTATTAGAAAGAAGCGATATTGTCATATGGAGAAGACATTTTCTAAGAACCATAAAGGAAATGAGAAACCAAAAAAGAAAAATATTTTATCTTGATGAAACATGGATCAACGAGGGTCATACACCAAATAAATTTTGGCAGGATGAAACTGTTACAAGTCAAAGGCACGCTTTTGTAAATAACTTATCTACTGGTTTAAACCCACCATCAGGAAAGGGACGCAGGCTGATAATAGTACACATTGGCAGTTCAGACGGTTTTGTTGAAGGTGGTTTATTAACTTTTGAATCAACTCGTACCGGTGACTACCATGAAGACATGAACGCTGATGTCTTTCAAGAATGGTTCGAACAAATGATAGATCTTCTTCCTAAGAACTGTGTAATAGTAATGGATAATGCAAGTTATCACTCCAGACTTATAGAAGGACTGCCCACAACCAAGTGGTTAAAAAAAGACTTGCAGAATTGGCTGAGTTCAAAAAATATTACGTACCATCCCGGATCTATAAGAAAGGAAGTAGATAGTCTATGTATATCTGAGCACATCCCCTAATTCGCATCCCCTAAAATCGCAACCCCCGGTCGTAAGTTCCAAACGGCTTAACGTAGGATGACGTACGAGGGCTCGTTGGAAAGGGGATGAAAAATGGGGTTGAACGCAGTATGTGCCGTGCGCATCGGAGCATGCCAAAAGGTCATTACGTCATATCTTTGTTTCTATTGGTCCGATCGTGACGTACGAGGGCTCGTTGGAACGGGGAGGAGACGGGGACACAAAAAACAAAGATGGCAGCATTGCCAAATGGGCGCTAGAATGTATCTTTGTTGCTATTGGCACGATTTTGACGTATGAGGTGTCAAATGAAAGCGTAGGTGACACACACACAGAAGCCATGTCAACGATCAGTATGAACATTATTCTTCTTCTTCTTCTTTTCCGTACAGTGCCTAAGAGAACGTGACATCCGACGTAGAACGTGACATTCGACGCAGAACGTGACAGTTATGTGACATTCAACGCAGGACGTTGCTTAACATACATACAGAGTAATGGAATTTAAATAAAAACAACATCAGCATAAACGGAGCATTTTTATTCGTATATAGTTACAATTTTGTTTAACAAAGTTCTTAATTGTTTTAATAGCCCGTCGTTGAGGCAGGGTATCCCAAAAAGTTCCCAGCTAAACGTTCCTGCTGCTACAACTTTACGTGTGTATTCGCTGTACTTATAATAGGTGTTGTTCTGAAAAAAGTAAATAAACCCATCAGTATAGCGGAATGCTGATGTTATTGTATCTGGTAGTCCGGGTAAGAGATAATTCATGGGTCCACGGTTTAAGACATCTCCAGCTTCATTAAATTCAATATAAGAATCATCATTGTATAATAAATACGTTTGACCGCTGTTTGTTTGAAATAATGCATTTATTTTGGTTCTCGCAGGTATAGAAGGAAACATAAAACGTTTTTGAAGTTTTAAATTGGGGAAAGATGCAGCGTAATACTGATTATTGCGTATAGTTACTAAGTGTCCCTCGGAATTCTGAAAAACATGTGAAACGTGCGTAGACCTCAACTCTTTAGGGAGATAATCGGTAATTAATTCGGGATGTTTTGGAAGGCGCATTTCATTTAAATCAAACTTCCATATATACGGACCATATCCAACGTACATTCTATAATTTGGAAACTGAGGAGAAGTAGCTAGAAACATGAAATCTGGATACGGAATTAGACATAATATGTTTTGTATTGCAGGTGTGGTCGTTGTTGTTGTTGGCAAAGAGGTCCTGTGTTTGATGGTAGATGTTTTCGACATATGGTTCTTGTTGTGCGAAAGTGGTGTTTGTGCTAGCGTAACTGGTGTTGTTGTTGGTATGTAAGAGGGTGTTGTTTTTGGTCCATATAGATTACTCATTGCCTTTTTATCATCATCACCAAAAGGTGGTACATCTTGTTGATACCAAGGATACATAATAGACGAATCAATAGTACTGTGTGCTAGTCCGAGAGAATGACCAATTTCATGCATTAGGACAGCCAAAAAATTGACTTCACCATTGGGAGCGCTGCCATTTCCTACATACCATCGTTCACTAACATCAAGATGAATTTCGGTACACTCTCCGTGTGCGCTTGGAAAGTATGCGTGAGCCAATACTTTTCCAGGACCATCGAAATTAAATGAACATTTAGAGGTTCCTTGACAACTTGCTCGAAAATTATGAGTATCTGGTACCAACAGTTATAGTAATATCAGGCCTCGGAGAAGGTATTATTACTTGTTTAAACTTTAAATTAGATATTGTCTCCCATCTAGCGAAAGCTTCTGCAGCAAGATTTATATAATCGGGATTACTAATAGCCTGAGGGAAATACCAGCGTAAAGTCGTTTTATTCCACTTCGAACGAATGGCATAGTTATTGTCACCAACAGAACATCGAGGCTTATTCATCATCATATTTATAGTATCATTATTTAATGTTCCAGTCACAGGGAGATTGTATTTTTCCTGAAAGGCAACTAGAACCATATCTATACTAGAAAGAGCATTATTTGATGTATTTAGATATCCGAAACGTTTAAGAAAAGAACTAGCATACTCCAGAGTGCTATTCTGTGCACACACAGATACAGAGAGCAACAATAAGACATGTAAACAGACCAGCATCTTGATTTATACTAATTTCCAAAAATTGGTACTATAGTTATTTATACAAAATTCACAAAAACAGAATTATATACTGAAATATTTAAAATATAATAATAATATGTTAAAATAGTGCATTTGTTAGCAAACAGGATGAAGCCTCGTGATAACGCGGTACCGCATAATTCAAAACACGTAAACAAGTGTGATAACAAATTTTATTTTAATCATTGGAAAAACAAGTACACCGGAAAGAAAACCGCAGTTGCTACATTTTGTAAAATATATGATGATAACAGCAACCACATTAACAAAATTCTAAATTGATAACAACGATTCGCTTACCGCAATATCTATTTATTGTATACCATAAAAATTAGTTAAAGAAATAAAAATAAATATATAAATATGAGCATTTCTAGAACACAAGGTGTTGCTTATCAATGAAACGAATCAGTTGATGGTACCGTAGGCGCATTAGGTTGACGCAACTTGGGCTCGCGTGGGGCGATATGCTGCTCTGTTCTTTAAAAGACCGAGGAGCGCATACGGTGTCACAGTTCGCATCGCAAACATACAACAACAACAACAAGTTCGCAGTAGTCAATACGGTGTGCAGTGACTTACAGATATCTGATAAAGGTAAGCGGTTTTTGTCTTTTGTATATTTCTATGTATTTATTATGTCCTTTTTATCATTGTATTTTATGAGAATTGTACATCTCTCTGTTCGTATTTCATGCAGTATTTATTATGTTCTTTTTATCTATTTGGGTGTTGTAAAACATTTCACGTCTGCTATTTTTTATAAGAAGTATTCTCCGCTATTCGTATTTCGATTTCTTGTAGTATATGGTTCTTCTCTATTGCCGAGTATGTAATGCATCTCTCCATTCACGTTAAGCGGAAAAACTATAGTTTGTTCTATTGTTGTTGTAGATGGATCTATCAAAACTAAATAATTCATCCTTAGTTGCAGAACGTAAGCCAATAAAAAAACTTAAAGATCTGCAAATTGGAGAAAAATTTACCATTCGCAGTGCAAAGGTGGTAACAACACAATTTGGGGATACAGTTCTGCTGGATTTGGGCGCTGAAGTTGTTTTCTTACCACAGCGGGTAACCAAAGCCTACCAAGCAGCAATAACGGACCTCAACAGCGGAAACTATTCGCTGATATACGAAGGGGAAGTTGATATTGGAAAAAGCAGACTCCTAGCATCCTTTAAGATAGTTGAATAAGGTAAGTGATTTTTTCTTATTGTTTTTTTTGTGTGAGTAGCCAGCCATGCATATAAAACAAGTGATTAAACAGTCTGATGATTTGATGCACATTATTAAAAAGCTTAGTAAAATAATTTTCGATAAATTCACTGAAAGAGATCGTAAAGTTTGGACAAGACGGTTAAATAGTCAAATTTTTAGATGTAGTAAAGTAATTAAAAACAATAGACTATCCGTAGGAACAGTTAGAAAATTGCAAACTTACATAGGACATTTTAAGCATTTTAGGCAAATTATTTTAAATTTCAATAATAAGTACGTTGGGTTGGGGCTTAATTCAAAATTACGCAATAGAATTAAATGGGAAAATGTTATTTCGTGTTTTGCTAGTCGAATTAAAACTGGAGTTATAGTTAATTTAGTGCATAAGGACTTAACACAGTTCCTAAATGATTGTTATATTATTTTTAGCAGAAAAATTAAAATTATTTTAAAAACAAATAGAATTCTTAAAGTTAATACTACATTTTGCGGCGAATTCATTAAAAAATCAAGTGATACCGAAAGTTTAGATTTAAAATATTTCAACACTAAAAATGCTATTATAGACACATCGACCGATTTACATCTTTGGTTTAGTGAAAATGTTAAGGATAAAATTTTTACAAAGCTGTCTGAATTTGCAGAAAAAGATTCGGGTGCTGCTCTGTCTAAAGTAATTTCATTAGAAGTTAATATTAATAAAGTAGAAATAGGAAACGGTTCATCGTTCATTGACTTGCCAATAGAGATTCAGAAAAAACGAGCGTGCATTAATGTGCATAACGTTGATCAGGCTTGTTTTTATTGGTCGATTGTTAGCGCTCTGTATCCAGTTCCTACAAATCCACAACGAGTTTCGAAATATCCACATTATTCTACTGTTTTGCAAACAGACAAATTAGAAAGCCCAATGCCATTAAGTCAAATTTCAAAATTTGAAAAATCAAACGCCATATCTGTCAATGTGT
>NW_027314059.1:0-17903 GCF_040954645.1 Diabrotica undecimpunctata
CGCGCTATCTCAGAGTATAGAATTTTTCATATTAAATTAATTACACGTCATTCAAGATTTACGACGTCAGAACTCCACAGCGTTGCCAAAACATCAGAATAGGTAGTAAGTGAGGAATTTTTAAAATTTTAGCTATTTGTCAAACTGTTATATTTAAAGTAAATAGACTAAGTTTTAAGACTACTGCAACACACTAAAATACGTAAGAAAACATTTTTAATACAAAATTATATATTCTAAATTTTAAACTTACCTTTTAGAACATTAATAGTAAAAATGTCCCGCCAATATTTCTCGTTCAAAATAATCTATCTTATATGAAAGCTTATCAGCTTTCTACAGACTATGTAGTTGTTTTTGGCATAGCACAATCACAATACACAACAATAATTAGTTTTTAAATCTATTAATTTAATTTAATATATATAGATATATATATATATATATATATATATATATATATATATATATATATATATATATATATATTTATAAATACAATTTATTAATATATAATATATTATGATCAAATTGTGTAAGAAATCAAAACATAAACAAAATTCATACTCTAAAAAACGGTAACACTTTAAACAATTTTGCCGCACGCTGAACTGTCATTAAAATTTGAAATATCCCGTATCAGTTGCGTATTCTCTAAGGTTGAAAATTTGAATTCTAAGGTAGACGTTATGGAAATTTTAAATATAAGTGTTTGTTATAAAACTTAAGAGGTCGCTGGTTAAATGATATTAGATAAATAATAATGAAGAAAAAATGCAATAATTTGTTTGTGAATAAATTAGCGAAAAATAGCAAATGTTTGTAAATGGATATGTAAAATAAAATGTTGTAATTCAAATAACAATTTGCAGATTTAATATCTTATTATTGTCAATTCTATATGAGATTCACTTACCTTTTGTCTGTGGTTGGGCCCCGCTCGGAGTCTAATGTCTGAGGATAAAAATTTGATGCACACCCGATGCTGGTTTTCTTGCTTGCGTTCCCGACGAGAGGTTGTTGTAGAGTGGCCGATCATACGAAAAAAAAAATACGTATTTACGCGAATGCATTGGGGACATGCATTTCTTCTGTTCTTAGGACCTCCGTGAATAGCAGTACATTAAGCTTTTAAAAATGACATTTTAAACTTTCTACACAAAGAACGGGTACTTTTCCTTAAGGACTCTGAAGTGTTTGGGTTGATAAATGTTTCCCAACTTGACAATAATTAATCAGCCAATTTGAGTTCCAGAATTTAAAAGATGAAGTAAAGCCTTATTATAATTAGCTAATATAGTATGATTAAATAAAAGATTTAAAACGAAATAAGGTCATATTCTGAATAGTAAAAATAAAATATTTAAATCAGTCTTGACACTTTTCCAAACAATAAGTGACGTCATTTTACATAAATTGTGACGTGCAACGTTTTTACTTTGAAAAATGGTATATATCTCTTATATACATATTGTGTCGAAGTATGGACATGGAAAAATATACACAATTATCGTTTAGAGTCTTCTGAGATGTGGTTATATTGACCAACACTCAAAATATGGTGGACGCTTATGCAAACAAATGAACCAGTTCTTAACAGAGCATACGCGACTGGTTAGTTGACTGATAGCGTCAAATTGAGAAAGATCGCATATTTTAGACAAGTACTATGAGGAAGACAAAAAGAGATTGAATATGCTTAAATCTTCTTTGCTCTTGAATTTTTATTACTTGGTGTTTGTTCACTACGCAAGTCGATTATTTTTCTTAGAACTTTTACTTAGATTATTTTACTTCGAGTACAAGAATACCTTACGTGTTATTTTTGCTTTCTGTATTATTAGTTTATGCAAGTTTTTCCTTTCCCTTATATACTCTTCAATAAATATTGTAGAGATACCTTATAGGAACTTTCTTGTGGTCTACAGGGCATAAATTAATTGCTGGTAACGAGATTGCTGATAGTCTCGTTACAAAATCAGTTGGTACTACTTTTATGGAACGAAATTTTGTTTGCCGGGAAAGGTTCTCCTCCAAAAATTAGAAAAAGTATTTTGGATTTGTTGTTATGAATGTTAAGGAAAGAAGAAAGAATTATAACACCAGCAGAAAAACAACAAGGTTTTAGGTCGGGAAGATCATGCATCGACGCTATATTTATTATGAGGCAAGTGCAAGAGAAATCATTAGAAGATAACAAACCGTCATATCTATGTTTCGTGGACCTTAAGAAAGCATTTGACCGCGTCAAATTAAAGGACGTTATCCACTTATTGTCCGCAAGAGAGATACCTCTAGGAATAATCAAAACGATCGAAAGTATTTACCAAAACAACACAATAAAAGTAAAAGTAGAAGAAGAACTAACTGACCGTATTGAAGCTGGCACAATTGGATAAGACAGAGAGATTCCCTGAGTCCTCTATTTTTCAACCTGATTATGGATAAAATAATAAAAAAAGTAAGAACTAAAAAAGGATACGAAATGAGAGACAATTAACTTAAAATAGTCTACTATGCAGACGACGCAATACTACTAAAATAGTCTACTATGCAGACGACGCAATACTACTCTCTCAAAGTGAAGTTTATTTACAACGTATACTGCACCAATTTAGTATAACTGCCAGAAAAGTTAATATGTTAATTTCTCAAAAAAAAAAATGCATGGAAATTTACTAAGATGTAAATTGGAGCTGGAATTTTCAGATAATAGAACAAGTGATGGAGTTTAATTATCTAGGCATCACATTATCTAGCTACGGAAAGCTCGAAACTGAAGTGGAAGATCAAATGAATAGAGCAAACAGAGCCGCAGGTTGCTTTAATGAAACAATATGGAGACATAAAAATTACGGGAAAGAAATGAAGGCAGAATTTACAAAACAGTCATTAGACCAATGATGCCATATGCGGCAGAAACACGACCTTGATTGATGGCGAAGATTGATGGCAAGACACTATGGGACAAAGCTAGAAGTACAGATATACGACTTAGATGCAAGGTGGAGAACATCAAGAACTAAGAAGAAATAGAAGAGTAGAATGGAACGATCATATAAGCCGAACGCGCTATCTCAGAGTAGTAAAGACGTCAAGAGACGGTTTATCAATAGGACGACGATCAGTAGGAAGACCACGAAAACGATGAAACAACAACTTACTGCAGGCACATTGAAAAGCAGACAGAGTCATGTCTACATAAAAATAGAGCAAAAGAAGAAGAAAGGATTGTTCTTCTTCTTAAAGTTCCATCTCCTATCGGAGGTTGGATATCATAACGGCTATGGTCACTTTGTTAGCTGCTGCTCTGAAAAGTTGTAGTGAACTACAGTTAAACCATTCTCTAAGGTTCCTCAGCCAGGAGATGCGTCTTCTTCCTATGCTTCTTCTTCCTTGGATTCTTCCTTGCATAATAATTCTCAGCAGCTCATATTTTTCTCCTCTGGTTATGTGACCCAAATACTCTAGTTTTCTTCTTTTTATGCTGTTCATTATTTCTACGCGCTATCTCAGAGTTTGTAGTACCTCAGCATTGGTAATCCTTTGAACCCACTGAATTTTTAATATTCTTCTGTATCACCACATTTCGAACGCTTCTATTTTTCTTATGTGTTGTTTCTTCAATGTCCAAGCTTCCATTCCGTATCCATTCCGTATCCATTCCGTATAGTAAGACAGAAAATATGTAACATATATTGTTACATATATGTTAGGATTGTTGCAAAATTATTATTACAACCTTCTGCTCACTGATTGGTGTGCACAAATTCTCTTGAAATTCCAGCAAACTAAACTGCAAAGCAACCACAGGACAGAGCGGGTTATACAGGTTGTCTGCAACTACATGACAGTTTTTTGCGAAGGTCTAAAATATGTGTGACAGGTCTTACAGATTCTAATCAGGTATCAAACGTAACTACAAAACGGATACTGGGCTATCGTAGAAGTATATTTTCTAATTATCTTTTGAACTTCCAAAATGATATACACAAAATACCATTCAGATCGCAATATGGACTACGACCTCAAAGTATATTCTACATTATCCCCTTGAAATCTGCGATCTACTGTAATATACAAATAAAGAACGTTAGAACTTCACCGTTCTTTTAAATCCCTGTGACAAACAAAGGACTTTTTGATGATCTGGATATTGTAGCAGTACTAACGAAAACATTTAGTACTACTTAACTGTGATGACTTGGTATTTTCTACATTAATTGTACTTTTAATATGTATACAGTTATGTCAGTGCAATAATGCAAATTACACGAATTTCGATATTAAGGAGTCTTTTATCAACTGACTGAACTTAAGTATATTATATACCTTGTAGTATACTAAATTACCATTGCTAGTATTGCAACTTACAATTTATCATAGTTCGTTATTCTATTTTTGTTGGAGCCTGACGTGTTCCGGTCACTCCGTAATTGGGTGCCGTTACTGCCAATTTTCATAAAAATTAACTTACAGTGGTCTGCTAATGTCACAAGAACGCTTAATCACCTTTATATGGTAAAATTGGAGTACATTACGTCATTATTAGCTATTTACGGCGACATTCACGAATGTCAGTTAACATTATCAATGCAGTAGGGATGAAATTAGTAGACCGATATACATATTGTAATTAACATGACAATGAAGAGTATATCTGTGGAATGCTGACATGATCACTATATGTACGTTTGTTATGGATGTAACTATCTATAGAGTTGTAGTTAGAAGATATTTTTAGTAATGTTGACCGCGCCAGTTAATCTTGCAAGTGTGATGGCGTGTGGAAATATTTTAATCTTCTAATTTTATATAATTTAAAATTTATTATATTTTCTTTTATGCAATTCTATCAATTTCTAGTTTGGCTTCTAACAATAAAAATTTTAATTTCTTCTATGTTATTAAATTGAATTTCTAATCGATTGATGGATGGCGTCCCAAAAACGCCATCCTTTATTATCTAGAAAAGGAGCAAAATCTGTCATACCGATAAACGAGTTATTATTAAAAGATTCATTTGCAAAAGACTTGCAACACTCTCCGGCTTCTCAGCTACTTTAATCAACTATTGATTAGAAATTAATGGATTCTACAGACCCGGTCTCGTCTATAATTGTGCAATTTACAGGATCCGAAATAATAATATACTCAAGCTGCTGATTAGAGCTTGTAATCATAGGGTTGTCTATGTTTTATAACATTTATAATATTTTTTATCGATAATCATGATTTATTAAACATAAACGTGTTGGAGACATTTTAAATGGTAAATAAGTGGAGAGCTGTGAATATTTAGACAGTATTTAACATTCTTTAACTTCGGTTAGGGGATTTTTGATTGAGGTCAAATAAAAACGACAAATTGAATGAAGGATGATAGGGCTGTGATAAAACAAAACTTCGGAATGTGACGATTCATACTTGTTCCAAAACGAAGTTTGAACAAAGTTTTTATTTTGGAAACGATTGCTGAAGTGGAAATTGAAACTTCAATAAACTTATTTTAAACTTTAATTGTAGCTTATTCCCGTTAAAATAGTAATTACTATAAGATGCCACAAGAAAATAGCTTCACATAGACATTTATTCATAGAATAAAAACTACTCATCTCATCATGATTCTATTAATCTAAAATTTAGTTAATTTTACTTACGTTACCTTTAAAAAGTTTCCTAATAATGTTGTAAATTTCATTTTAATATAGTTTTTGATATGACCGGAAATTGACACAAGCAAAACATAGGCGATACGTTTAGTTTTTAAGAGGTGTAACACTTTCAATAAACTGATACCGTTTTTACAAGAATAAAGATAATATTGAAAAAAATATGGATGTCTGAATTCTCCAGTGAAATACCTGTCTAACAATGTGCCACACATGGTATATTCCGTATTTAAAATTAAAGGGTTGGGATACTGGAAGGGAGCGGGTTGACAAGTGACATATATTTATATCGTTACAAAATGAACCCTTTAGAATAAAAATCTACCTGTTTTAGCATTTTCAGAAAGTCCAATGTATATTGACAAATATCAGGGTGCTCTCAACTCTTTTGAGTGGTCAATCTTGTATTTATATGTACACTGAATAGTCAAATAATAGTTAAAGCGTACATATGTTAATTACCCTTCAGTAAATAAATCAAAATACCCTAAGTTAAACTTTTAAACAAAATATAAATTTTGTGTCAATTTAAAGCTAATTTTTGTGGTATTTTAGTGTGCTAGTGAAAGTGTTATAAGTGTCTTTTAATTTGAATGTGTAATAATTGGTTAATTTCCCTTTCGACTCAATAAAGTTAAAGAGAACCTTAAAAAACGTCAAGAACAAGGTGAGAAAGACATATTTCTTAGATATATTAAAGGTATACCTAAAATTTGCAAAAATGATAATTCCTCACAAAAAAACTAGACACATTGAAACATATAAGCTTACCGCCTTGATATTTATTATCACAATGTTGGTGGGTTGGTGGGATCAAAACAGAAATGTTTCCAGGCACACTGATTTCACAAAATGGTGATATTCGTTTTCCCCCAAGATCTCCTGACCTTACCCCTTTAGATTTTTGTTTCTGTGGGGGTATTTAAAGAACATCGTCTACGGTAACCCACCAGCCACCATCGAAGAGCTGAAGCAAAATATTCGCAACGCTATTAACAACATTCCAGTGGATATGTGTGAGCGCGTCTTTCTCAATTTGCGCTCCAGATTGCAAGAGTGCTACGAGCGAGATGGTCAACATCTAACCGACGTGTTATTTAAGAAATAAAATCCGCATGTTCTGTGTGTCTATTTTCCTAATAAATGTTTTTCTAACAAGCTCTGAAACCGAGTTTTATTGATTTAAAAACTAAAATCTACTCGAGACACCCTGTACGTATATTGATACTTAAAGATAAGTTGCAGAGAATCTTCCTAAGACTGTTGAATAAGTTTCTGGCTTTTTCAATACGAGCTTTTATTTCGTAGCTGTGATCCCAAGTATCCTTAATATTGCAGCTCAAATAGTATTTTTTCCACTCTTTCTAACGGTGTATCGCCTATTGTAATTTGGGCGTTTATGTTGGTGTTCTTAATAATAATCATTATTTTTGTCTTCTTGCAATTTAGTTTTAGGCCGTATTTGTTACATGTTTCTACAACGTTATCCATCATCCTTTGGAGCCCCTGTGCACTATCTGCCAGCAACACTGTATCATCTGCATATCTAACATTGTTTATAAGTTGGCCATTTAGAGAGGTAAATTAGCTATACTTAAATATAAACAAAATGGTTTAAAATTACTTTTGGTAGATCAAGGGAGTTAATAAATTATTATTATATAAATAATGTACCTTTAGAGGTACGTAATAATATCAAAAGGTTATACACTTTGATTGCAAATTAACTCTTTATCGTATTAATGAAACTTAGACTAAAGCTTTAAAGATGTTAAGATTTATTCTTAGAAATTGTAATCAGTTTTTAGTACAAACTTAAAAATGTTATGCTTTAGTTTTATCGGTTTTGTAGTATGGTTCTCTCATTTGGTCTCCTACATAATAATGGTGATATCTACAGTTTCGGGAGAGTTCAGAATAAATTTTTGAGGATATGTGCTTACAAAATTGGTTTTATTAAACAGCAATACGATGATATACGTTCAATACTTAATATCTTATCACTAAATCATAGAAGGCTTGAAACAGATTTATGTTTCCTTCATAAGATTATGCATGGTTATGTCGAAGGTCCAGAATTACCAAGTTTTAATGTTAATATTAAAAAAACTCGTAATACTCAGATTTTCAACATTTTGTTTTATACTACAAACTATGGTCAAAATGAATCCGTTACAAGAATTCTAAGAGCTGCCAATGAGTACAGCAATAGTTTGTAGTTATTGGAAAACAACATTTAAAAAAAGGTTTTGAGTATGATTACCGAAGTTCCTTCATAAGTACCTTCATAAGTTAAGTTCCTAATTTAATTTAGTGTAATTTTAATTTTAGTTTGTTTTTTTAACTTAAGTACAGGTTGATGCTATATTTTTGTAAAAATGGTATATCCGTAAATAAATCAATAAATAAATAAATTTCAAAATAAAACCATGACAACTATTATCTAAACAAATTGACCTGATTAATTATTGGAAAACATTAAGGCTCATTAAAAATAACATATTTTAGAACACCCTTCCAGATATTATTCTCAATAGGAGTTGTACCAATTTGCTGTTTATTTATTAAGAGAAATACATGGAAACTTTTAGCTTCACAATAAAGCCGTTATTTGATCAGCATGAATCAACATTATCCTTCGCAGTTGTGTTCGTCTTTCTACCAGCATAACGTATCTCGCGTTACATCCAGATTAATTTCAACTCTGATAAACTCCTGCGAATATACGTAAATGGGGAGTTAGTGGCAGGTAGAAACGAATTAATCCACACGGAAGGAATATTTCGTCCGCGTCCCTACAGCAGGATGGCCAGGCTGGTTGGAACTGTCTTCAGCGCATTCGTCTTTGTTATTTTATGTGTAAAAAGTTACGGAAACTCACTCAGTTATTCTGTGGTTAGTAATTAAAACAAAATACTCGCCGAAATCAACACAAAGGTATAATTTTACGGTGGGTTCATTGACGGTACGTTTGACGGTTTTCTAAAGGGATCACAGAAGAAAAATAGTTGATTTACACAAAAAAGTTGATGCGCTATGCAAAGTATTAATATTTCTGGTTTATGTGCTATAATAAGTCTATTTTTTATATGGATTACATGATAAGTAAGATACAAAAGAAGATAAGTAAGACAGGATGTGTGTAGTCAAAATTACTTGTTCTAACAAATGTGTTCTAAAGTCTTTAGAAGAAAAAGATTTCTTAAAATGTATTTGGGTAAAAAATGCCTTTATGCCTTGTGTTCTATAAATAAACATTAAAAAAAGAACTACAGACAAAAATACACAACATGTAAAAAATCTATAAGAGATGATTTAAGAAATTTAACAATACCACATGTAAAAGTGTTTTAGCAAACTGTAGATCTGTAGAATCTGTATCTGAACAACGTTTCATTAACGGGTTATTGCAATTTGCAATATCTTAGTATTCGAAAATACTATTACGCGCTATCTCAGAGTCGTTGGATATCCCAGCATAATCTAAGACGAATGGCGTGTTGTATTTTGTGAAAAAATTAGGAAAATAATTAATCATGATTCCAATTTTTCTTCAAACATAGAAAACAGTACAAAAATCTTTTTTCTCCAATTTCAAACGGAATACGCCAAGGCGAAGTAATTTGGTATAGAGAAAAATAATATTAGACCAGGAAATGAAGAAGCATTTTGGTTCGCAATTTTTTCATCCAACATGGATGTACTTGAAATTTTCACAGAAGGTAGGGAATAGCCCAAGGATCATTTTCTATATCATGCCGCTTACACTAAAAACTTGGGAGTGGTTACCACCCCATCTCAGGGGTAGGAATTACATTTTAAACATGGAAATCGATGGAAAAAGTAAAGAATGACTAAGAAAAATATTTTTTACGTTTTCTTCGTAAAACTAATATTTTTCGAGTTATTCGCGGTTGAAAGTAAGTAACAGTTTTTGGACGAAAAAATCGACTTTTTAGAGGGTTTTTTGAGAATAACTCAAAAAATATGCATTTAATAAAAAAAACTGTAGTTATTAAAATTGTATCTTTTAGAAACACAAACAAAATCCTTTTTTTATAATTTTTCTACGGCCAATACAAACCGAGATATGGCATGTTGAAGGTTAGCTTTTTTCGTCAAATGCATAATTTGAAATTTTCAAAGCCAAATAACGGGGAAAACTTTGCATTTTTAGAGGAAATCTTATAGAATCTTTTAAGTATACGATTAGACCTTTCAAAAAAAGTTTCTAGCGTAAAAAGTGAGCGAATTATGATCAAAATAAGGTCGGTACATATTTTTTCTACGAAAAAATCAGTGAAAACATCCCCTTAACTACCCTCCTAATTAAAATTGATCTTCATTCTTCTGTAACTCTTTTTATATATGTATTATCAATACACCCAAGAAGTTTGACCTATTTAAAAGGCCTAATTTTAGAAAAGCCTTTTTTAGAAAAACCTAAAAAAATGTCATCAAAGTATATACCATAGGTGGCGTGAAAGTTATTTTCTAAGGCGAATAATTTAAGGAAATTTTAAACATGCTTCAGTGTGTCTGCGTGTGTGACTGAATATTTCGTTGATTCCTCACCAGTGTGTTCTTCAGTTCGAAAGAAATAACACGTGCTCTGACAATTTTTTTAGAATTATTCAATTGTGTTTATTAGAGTAAATAAATTGGTTATTGTCTTTGAAAATTATTCATTTTTTTTAATTAAGTAATGAGTTGTATATTTTTTTGTGAATTTTATAAGTTTAGGTATTATTTTTGCGAGTGCAGGAAACTGGGGTTATACTGCAATCCCACTTGTTCTGCTTGGTAGAAGATTGCAACAATAATCCACCAGTGATAAAAGAAGACGAAGATGACATCGATCTCGATGAAGATGGCTAAAAAACTATTTGTATTTGTATTTGGAAATTCGTATTTTTGAGCAAATAAATGTTTTTGTACGTAATTCTACTTTTTTTATGTATAGATCTATTAAATTACTTATAAAAATTGCAATGTTATTAAGGGTGGTTTTTAATGGTTCAAATTTTATGATGTTATATCCTAGAGCATAAAACAATCATTATTTAACCAATCAAAACCAAATTTTACCCATATTAAGGATTACAATGTTTTTATACAATTTTTGACACTAAGGGGTAGTTTACACCCCTAAAAATAACCATCGCTTTTGAGCATGATATAGAATATAAAGTAAAGGGTGAGTTGATCCTAATCCCAAATTTTTATGCAAATCAATGTAAGCCGAAAGTATTCTTTTAGGATAAATACAGTTTTTATATATAGCTCCAACAAGGGTGGTTTTAAGGGTTGAAATATTATGATATTATATTCTAAAGCATAAAACAATAATTATTTAACTAATAAAAGCAAATGTTGGCCGTATTAAAGTTTAAAATTTTATTTTATACAAATTGAAATATTAAAATTTGCGAAAAAGAAAATTTTGACTTTCCCCATCGGATGCCTTCTTCAAGAGTCACAACCTCTCTCTTGATACAAAAGTAAGAATACTGCGATGCTACGTCTTCTCTGTCCTTTTTTATGGTGTTGAATCGTGGACCTTGAACGAAGATATGTGCAGAAAACTGGAAGCATTTGAGATGTGGCTATATCGGAGAATGCCTAAGATCCCGTGGACTGACCGAGTCACAAATGAGGAGGTACTCAGAAGAATAAATAAGAACCGAGAGGTACTGACCACCATCAAATCTCGAAAGTTACAGTTCTTCAGACATATTATGCAAAATAAATCCATATATCCTATTCTTCAAGCCATCCTACAAGGAAAAATATTTGGAAAACGAGGTCCAGGAAGAAGAAGAACCTTTTGGTTAAAGAACCTCAGAATCTGGTCCAATACAACATCTGTGCAGCTTTTCCTGCAGCTGCTGCAGATAAGATAAAGGTTGCCATGATGATCGCCAACATTCGTAACGGATAGGCACATCAAGAAGATGTAATTTGGACCCCTTAAGAAGAAATTACGATATACTGGACTTTCTAAAGATAAATGAATAAAATCAAAAGAAATCGAAATAAAATAATTATTTAAAAAAAAATAACAAACATGTGACATTTAAAACGTTACAAGATATCAGTAAATGTTAAATTTTTAGAATTATGGAACCGGACCGTTTTTCACACTGGTCTAAATTACACGGCCTTATCTTAATAATTACGTAAGTATGATTAAATATGTGTTGTAGGTAAGTGAATGCATTACCCTCTTTGTTCATCACTTTAAAACGGTATTTCATTAGTGCATAGAGAGAATATAGAGAAGTAGTAGTACCGTTTTGAGTTATTAAGAGAAGAGTGTTTTATGTTTGACGTATCAGGGTTAAAGAAAAGAAGTTCTATTAAGCCAATTTTATGCTACTTTAATTTTCTGTTATTGCCCTAATGTGACTAAACACCAAGACGATAACATTTTGTAAAATATACGCCCTTTACGGTCCTGTAGTAGTTTCTTTGTCCAGTTCAAAAAACAATCAATTATCCTACGACATAATTTAAAAGAGGTTACTTGAAAATAGAACACATTGAGCCATGTTTGTGAAAAAGTGCTTTAATAATTACCGAACTAAAAAGGACTAAAAGCATTTTCATAAATGTTACAAATATTGTGTCGAATTGTGAAATAATTAATAGGTACTAATACTCACTACACTTTTGAGTAACATACTATAAAATATTTTGCGATTTTGTTAAATTATCTAAAGCATGTTACGAGCTAGCTGTACATTAATTATAATATTTCAATGTTAAATTTGTATTTTCCGTTGTTTTTTGTACTCCATATGCAGTACATGTAACGAATATATTTTTTTATTTATTCGATAACAAATATTTAGGTATTTATTGAAAAATATCTCTGTATTTAATATATTTTTGTTACAACATTAAAATTACATAAAATTTAAATATAAAACTAAATACCGCAGGGTAAAACTTGAATCAGAATTTTATACAACCAACATTTGTACCCAAATGGAGGTGAAAAAAAAGTTTCTATCTTCGCCGGATCAGTATTCGCAGGCTTGAGGTGCCGTGGTTGTTAAGATCTAATAAGCGACTATTATGAGGACTAGGAAGCCGACTTTTGTTATAAGGCATTAGTTAACTTACTCTGTCTCTTTCTATTCAAACATGACCCCCGGAGGGAGTGTAGTGGTTATCCTAATGTCGCGTATTGTCTGTCTCCAACGATCTCTGTCTCTGGTCATTTCTTTTAACTCATGCAAAGGTCTTTGTTACTATATGGAGTTGAAGCCTGGACACTGACGCAAGCCACTGAAAAACGAATCGAAGCCTTCGAGATGTGGATATACAGAAGGATACTAAAAATATCTTATGTGGACCATGTCACCAACGTTGAGGTCCTACAGCGCATGACAAAAGAAAAAGAAGTGCTTAATTTAATTAAACAACGGAAGCTTGAGTACATCGGCCACGTGATGCGGAACGAAGAAAAATATCGAATTCTTCAACTTGTTATGCAGGGTAAAGTATTTGGCAGAAGAGGACCGGGACGCCGTCGTATCTCGTGGTTGAAAAATCTCCGACAATGGTTTGGGATGACCTCAGCGGAGCTGTTTCGCAGAGCAGTCAACAAAACCATGATAGCCTTGATGATCGCCAACATCCGGACCGGATAAGGCACTGAAGAAGAAGAAAGGTCTTTTGCATATTCTTGTAATTTGGTCGATTCATCTTGTTGGTGATCTTCCTCGTGATCTTTGGCGTTCTACCTTGAATTATAAGCCTTTCCATGTTTTCTGTGTCTGCTCTAATATGTCCAAAATATTTGAATTGTTGGAGATGGACTTTGCTGAAGAGCCGTTTGCTGACCTTTAGCTCATTTAAAATTGAATTATTTGTTCTGTGGTTGGTTAACGGAATTCGTAACATTCTTTTTTGACAGAACATTGCAGTGGCGCCTATCTTTCTTCCTTTCGCTTGTCTTAGGGTCCAAGATTCACAAGTATGTGAGTGTTGGCAATATTAACACACACATACTACACAATATAAATTCCATTAATAACATAAACTAAACTGTTATTCTCTGTTAAAGAAGTATTTAATTAAATTATTGTCTAATGTGATAGTTGGTGATGAAATTGAAGATTTGTATATTATATCAGGATATTCAAGAAATCTATACTTTGTTCTAAAGAGATTTTATATGGCTAACACTAATTTGGTGTTTATTGTTTAGTGTAAATTTCAATTCATAAACGCGAGCTGGGTGAAAATTAAAAAACAACATTAAAGAAGCAGCAACAGAAGCTCTACGAAAACGCAAAGTCGTACTGAACAAAAGAACCAACAACAATACAGCATGGTTCAGAAAAGAAATAAAAGAGATATGTAAAGAAAAACAAAAGGCCTACACTAAGTGCAAAACATCAAATACTCCAGAATCCAGATATACCTATAGGAAAATACGAACTGAAACAAAGCAGTTGGTAAGAAGGATAAAAAATGAACACTGGGAACAGTTTACAAAAAGGATGGAAAGCCACTTCTACAGTACACAAAACCAAATATGAAGATTCATAAGAACCTAACGGAAAGAGATGACAGAATTGAAAGAATAGAATAACATACCAGCAAACGAATGGGAAAGATACCTGACGAAACTGTTTAAAGGAGAGGAAAGTAATAATCAACTCAATAACGTACCTGAATTAAGACGCCAAATAGAAATCAATTTTCAGGAAGTAGATATAGCCATAAATTCACTCAAAAATAGAAAGTCACCAGGACCACACAAACCTTAAAAGCTTGTAAAGCGACGGGATCTCTTAATAACACAATCTGGAAGAACAAACACCTAAGACAAGACACAAAAACAAGAATCTATAAAGCAGCAATTAGACCTATATTAACATACACGGCGGAGACAAGACCTGACAAATCTAAAGCGAGACGACTACTAGAAACCACAGAAATGAAAATACTCCGACGAATATCAGGGAAAAGTCTGTTGGATAGGGAGAGAAGCGGAAACAATATAGAAGACATAAATGGATGGGTGACAAAACGGAAACAGGAGTGGAACGAACACATTAGTATAATGGCAGAGGATAGGATAGTACGAATAGCACGAGATGCAAATTTGTATTACTGACAGTTCCCCAGATTTGAATCCCTTACGTTCATACCAGTCGTAGTATTTTCTTATACAGAAGAATTTTATCCGTTTAAACAGCTTAACACTGAAAACATTAAACTGCTCTGTCAATCCGGTTTTGGCTCGTATTGTCTTTCTTTTATTCCCGTGCATTTTATTAAACTTATATTTCTTGACGCTTAAAGAATCAGTTGATAATTTTAAACGCATTTTTTAGTTACTTTTTTCATGATGGAAATAGTACTTTAAAAGTTGGTTAAAATAGACGCAAAAGTGTATTTATTTTTTGACGAAACCGGAAAAAGGAAACAATAGTTGTCAGTTCTTCAGTTTTTAATATCGGCCGCATAAATCACCCATAAGTAATTTACTGAAATTGAAAGGAATTTTGTCAAATATCCGGGAAATACCTTTAATATTTACGAGCTATGGGAACTAAAAAGCTGTATTTATAATACACGAACGGCCCTTCTAAATTAGCATTAACCTGCAGAGAACAATTCCCTTCCACCGCTCATGATCATACCTCCAGTTATAAAGTAGACAATTATGCATATTTTGTTCATAAAACCTTTCGCGGACGGCGAAATTTATTTATTGTTTGTACAACAGCGCTTTTATTATATTACCCGAAATATGAGGGAGATGTATTAATTAAAAATTAGCGGGCAAATACAGGAAAATCACAGTTGAGTGAAAATTATCTCAATAACGTTGTATTAACAGCTCGTTTCATATTTACATCCACATTTCAAATAAGTTTGTTGAAGGCAGTTTATAAACTTCGATTCTTAAGCGTCTTTAATATTTAAATCATTATCAATAATGTTTAACATTGATTTTAGAAAAAAACTACTACTAGAAAAAATCTAAATTATCGATTTTTACCTGCTATTGTTATGTATAACGATTTTTTTAAAGCTATTATTGTATAGTCCTTAGAGGTACTTAGTCAATATTATAATAGTGGAGACATCTAATAACGTTTTCCTACTAGTCGAAGATAACGGTTTCCTACTAGTCGATTATTCAGTCAATAACTATTATGAATTCGTTTGTTCCATCTTCCATTTCTTGTGCCGTTTTTAATGGAATTTGCGGATCGATTCGTGCATCTAAGCGTTCCCAAAATTCTATCCAATTTGTTTTATGGTTATATAGGATTGTTTACCTTGCTTTTTCAATAATTGTATTGGACAGTGAGGTTATTATTGGCGAGTGATCCAAGGATAAATCTAGGAAAGACTACCTGAAAATAATTTTTACTGGTTTTTTTTATGATCCAAAAGTCTAGTAGATCGGGAAGTTTTCTTGGATCGCTGGGCCAATAGGTTGTAGGTGTAACTGTCGTTAGCTTTTTAGCAATCATAGCAATCATAGAAAAATCAGAGCATAGCAATCATAGCAGCAAACGTCATGGGTTTGCAAATAACGCCTTTTAGAAAAGGTAATAAAAAGTATAAATTAATATTAATTGCATTTTGCAAAGTTTAAATATTTGCAGCAAGAACCAAACTGGAGCAATTATACTGTATTATTTTTTAAGTTTTTAAAATACTTGTTTAAAGTTACAACAAATATTTGTACTGCCACAAAAGTATGCGTTCGGCTGTATAATTAACTCAATCCCTAAACTTCTATTAACCCCATTTTCCGTAGATTTTCTTAGGAATATAAACAGTGTGTGGGCAATTCAGCATCTTGCATATAAAATGGAAAATTTATTTGAAAACCGAATGGGAACGTTTGAATTTATAGCACATATTTGACGTTTTCCAGCAGCAATTTAAGTCCAAATATTTCTATTTAAGACAATACTGAATGATATACCGTCCCTAATATATCGTCCTGTCTTTATTTTACGTCTATTTTTATTGCTTCTCAAGGTGTTGTATAGTGTCTGCAGGTGTTTGATGTTTGGTTTGGTTTAATGTTGAAAATGTACAGGGTGATCATCTTGTACCTTTACATTTTCTCATTAACTATATTCTTGCTTTATGCTTCTTTGGAAAAGCTGTCGATGTAAATGCTATCCAACCTTGTGGTTAAGTGCCACTTACATATATGCTATTAAAAAAAATAAGTTTACTTTTGACATCATTTTCACTTAGATGTTTAAGATGTTAGAACATACTTGTAAGAAGGCACATCTGAACGAGCATGGTATCAACATAAATGGAGAGAACCTCAGTCATTTGAGATTTGCAGATGACATCGTCCTTATAGCTGATCGTATGGATGATGCAATAACAATGTTTGAAACATTATATCACGCTTCCTTCTAGGTCGGACTAAAGATTAATATGAACAAGATAAGACGCAAATAATGACTAATCTGGTGCTTGCTGTTGATGGAAGAGATATTGTGCAGACTACATCGTATAAGCACCTATACAGCGTTCCACGTTAAGAAAATAACATTAGGCTTATGGAGATCAGTGTTGCCAAAGCTCTCAGGCATGCGGTTTACTAGATTGTCGATATATTTTTCGAATTTCCATTTTCAATTAACATTTAACTGTAAAGTCAGAATAACAACTGAAGAACCACAAAGCCTTATTATCATTATGTAGTCTCAGAGAACGACATAAAATCGCTGACATACGTACACCGTATTATTTTAAGTTGCAATTAGTAATTAGATATATGCATTCCAAGAGGTCCGTTTATTTGCTTTTAAACCTTTAATAGCCGGAAAGTGGATGATTTAACTAAGCAATATTTTCTACTGATTTCTATGATTCATGGTATATGATGTTTTTACCGAAAAACAAATAAACTGTCGTTACTATAATTAAAATAAGATAAAATAAAATTATCTTTTGTAAATATGTACTATTTATTTAATTAAAATCATTTTCCCTACTTTTCATCTCTTGTTTCGAATGGGCACTTTTGGTCAATTACGTTAAAAAACATTAATTTAATAATTCATGTCTGTGAAAACGAAAATACAAATTATATACAACCTTGAATCGTGCTTGTGTCCGTTCATCGTGGCATCGCTGCGCTTCTATCGTCCATAAGAAATACATGGCCCTATCTCCGCAATGTTATTTTCTTAACGTGAAACGCTCTACTCTGAGATAGCGCGT
>NW_027314060.1:0-17898 GCF_040954645.1 Diabrotica undecimpunctata
CGCGCTATCTCAGAGTCAGCCAGTGGCGGATCCAAGGGGGGGTCACGGGGGTCATGACCACCCCCAAAACAAAATTAAATATCAATCAAATAATGCTGAATCTGTTTTTAGCAAACTTTACTATGAAGTAAACAAATAGCTGAGCACCTAGACATTGAATTGAAGATGCTTCGTAGTTTCTCGTCCAACCTGTCGTCAAAACCAATCTGCTAACTTTTGCGAAGAATATTTCCTACAATCTATTTACTTACCCCTTTTAGACAATATCTTAACTTTCAACTTCCAGGATATGGTAGAACAAGAGTTTTCACTGTGGATTCATAAGTGGAAAAGAGTCGTGCAAAATAATGGAAAACTTCCTGATTGTATTTTAGAAGTATTAGAAAACTGCGATATTCATAGGTATATATCCAAATATCAGAATATTTCCGCAAATATTAATTACACTGCCAGTCAGTGCAGCAACAACAGAGCATTCTACGCTTAAGCGTCCGAAGACTTAACTTAGAAATAGAACTTCTGTTAACTGGTTTAGCACTCATCAATGTGCATCCTGAAATTTCTCTAAATGTTGATGCAATCATAGAGCGATTTGCTAAATCGGATAGGCGAAAAGAATACATTTTTATAAAATTATATAACATTTACTTTTCTTATAGTATTTTTAATCACTGAACTTTTATCTACCACTCGTTGCCGGCTGTTACTGACGATTCATTTATAACCTAATATGCCTAACTATAGAAATGACTATTCCTTCATTATATTATGTTTTTTGTTGAATAAATTAATTTAAATAAAATTCTTTTTACACTTATTCTTAAGGCTTCTTCTTCATTATGGAAGAGTGGCTATAACTACATTTCTTACAGCTTCTTCAGCCAGGAGCATTTCTTTCTTCCTGGACCTTTTTTTCCTTCTAATTCCCTTCTATTATGAGTCAGTTATGAGTCGTAGAAAGTTATATTTTTCTTTTCTGTCAATATGTCCTAGATAACTCGTTTTTCTGTTGTTTACAATATTTAGGAGTTCTCTCTCAGTCCTCATTCTTCTCAGCACCTCGTTATTGGTCACGTGCTCTGTCTACGAAATCTTCAGCATTCTTCGAAAAACACACATATCAAAGGCTTCTATACCTCCCATACTTGTAATTCCGAGAGTCCCTGTTTCCACTCGGTATAGCAATAAGGAATAAATGAATGTTGTTACAAATTAATATCGGATATCCAACGATAAGATAGAGTTTATTAGGAATGTTAAATACATTCATTCATGTTTACACTTACATTGAGTTATTGCATTTAAATTACTTAACTTTGGTTTATACTTATTTATCCTTGGTTTGTTCTTGATTTTGTAGTTATAGGATAGGTGGGTTTAAATTAATTGTCTTTAAAATACCTAGTTTAAATTGACAGTCCTTGATATTTCAGTATTTATATTTTAATAACTTTCCTTTGGTTTAATAATCTTGTACACTTGATTTTACTGAGTATGTGGATTTAAATTATTTTTTTTTGTTTAAGTTTAAGACCCCTTAATGTTGTACTCTTCTTTGCACCCGTAGGGTATTTGGGTTTTAATAACTTTTCATTGGTTTAATATATCGCTTAAAATAATTATTGAGAAAATGGTTCCCTTACATGAGGCATAAATAATATCAATCATAAAGGTGCAAAAATCTAAATCCTATATCAAAATCACCCTCAAGACCCATGACCCCCCTGACAAAAATTTCTAGATCTGCCACTGTCTACAGCATATGGCACAATATAATGTTTTTTTTTGCCCAATTTTTGTTCTGGTCACTCACATTACAGCCAAAACAAAGTTTAAAATACTATTTCGTCAAAGGAGTAAACTTTGCAATTTAAAAGTTAACTTACCACATACGTAACCGGATGGTTAAGATATATACGAGACATATTTATCTATGTACACAACACAATTTAAAAGCACAGTAAATAAAGCTTACTGTTTAAGAGACCACATAGCACTGACTGAGCTTGAGTCTGTGAACGCGACTGAGAGTTATTTTTTGTACAAAGTGTTATTCAAACATACATTGAAATTTCAAAAAATTGGTGGAAAGAAGTGGAATTAAAAAACTTTATATAATAAACTATTTTTTGATTGCATATTTAAATTCTACTCATCAAAATATACCAGAAATAGTGGAAATATTACGTGGGATATAACAGAAGTTTTCCCGTGTAATCGTTTTTATCTACTTACGCAAAATGGTCCTTAATGCGGCACTGTCTGCTCTATTATTCAGTTTGTTTTCTTTGCTTCGCATACATAGACTATTGGATTGGAATATAGAATATGTTTAGTCATTTTTATTGCTACTTTCTATTCCATAACCGCCTTCATTCAATAAAAGTAGCAAATTGAAAATCATCGTAACCTACGTATTCCTGCAACACCAAGAAACAGCCTCGTAAAGTACAAAGAATATATAATTTCCATTCGGAGCGACTATTTCCACGAAATTCTCTCAAACCCGACGAAAAATATCGATATCCACTTCCTCTATCATCCAAACCGCGATTCGTAGCCGCTTTATTTTCCTGCTTTTATTTTTTGCTGCCTTTCGAAATTTCCTGCGACACTTCACACACGCCGAAATATAATACGGCAATTTCTCATGCGGCAACATATTCCGGCAAGGTTATGTATATTTGGTGCCGGTGTATGTAAATTGGGGCTTGATTTGGGGTTCTGGGGTTTGGTGGCTTTCTATTCAGTACTGAAATATACACCATCTATATTGTTTTCAACTCTAAAGGGATATAACTTTAAGGTAGTGTCGTAAGTAACACCAATCAGTAGATTTATACTTGTATAAAATATCATAAGAGAGAAAATTTTGCCGACAATATTTTCGACTGGTATGAAAGTTTGTAGCCTGGCAATTTTCGTTAATTAAATTTTGACAGTTAAATTCCGAGACGTCAGTCGAGCGATTTTGTCAAAATTTCATAAGCGAAAATATCCAGAAGGCAACAAACTTGAATAAAACCATAAAACCAGAAGAAAATTTTGCCGGTAACTAATTTTCTCTCGAAAGATATTCGGCAAAACTATTTCATCTATAAAAACATCTTTATTTATTTTTTAACAATACTAAATACAATTATTATAAGCTGTAGTAGTTTGCCCATTCTTTTCTACCAAAGCATGATTTTGTCCAGCTTCATTTGTTGTTTTGAGATTTTCGATCAACTTCTAGTGGTGACTGGAATCCAGCTGCAGATATGGTTTTAGAGAGCTTGCATTTGAGGACCCGTTAGTTTAATTAACTCCATTTCAGACACACCTTGCTTGAACAAGTCTGACACAGCTGAAGATCGATGAGAATGGTTTGTTATTTTATGTTTTTTTTTTGTGTCTAATCCAATTTTTTCAGCTGACAACGCGCTATCTCAGAGTAAACAAAGTCGCATCCACCCAAAGGTTATTAGCGACATTCCTGTAACATTTGTAATAATATTAAATTTAACATTTGTAACAATTAATTACAATTTGTGAACAATTGAACATTTTGTAACAATTAATTAAGTTAAATTTTGTGTAACATATTTATACATTGCAACCTAATAAATTGTTCGGAACTAAACATTTGTTGAGGAGTGCTTTCAGGTTATTTGGCAAATTGTAAGACTGTCTTTGATTTACATATTTAGGACAGTCTATCCAGAAATGCTTTATACTGCCTACTGTATTGCATGTTTCGCATTTTTGGAGGTTCACTATTTGAGAAGAGATAGGCATGAATATACCTGCAGTGTCCAAGTCGTAGACGTGTAATAATAGTTTGGCATCTTCTACTTCTGGCTGTGGACTTCCATGAAAAAATATCACTTTTGATGGTTCTGAGTTTGAACTAGAGTCATTCCACTCCCGATTCCACGCACTTAACACCTTATTTTTGAAATAAACTTTTAGATCGCCTGCGATACTCCGACACTCTGTTTCTGATGCGTCACTGGTGACAGCGTTACGCGCACTTAGTATCTGCTTCTTCATTCCCTTGTATGCCTATATGAGATGGTATCCATAGGAAGTGGACTCTTCTGAAATTTTTTTGAGCTTTCATTAATTCGGTGCTAATAATTTTCTCAATGGGGTGTTTAGGGTATACATTTTGCATAGCTTTGACTGCGCTGACAGAGTCAGAAAGGACTAGATAACAAAAACAGTCATATTGGTTGGAGTTATATTTTTTTGGAGGATTCAGATTAGTTTCCTGTAGGCATATTACATCAGGAGATTGTTCACCAATTAGATGATGGAGTATAGCAAGGCGATGGAAAAATCTATCAATATTCCACTGAAGTAGAGACTTAAATTTAATGTTGGCTTAACTGAGATGTGTCACTTTCCGCTTCCGATGCCTTACTGTTAATATAATTATGGATTTTTTTCCTTATGGACGTGAATTTGCGTTTTATGGATCTTTCCTTTAAATGGGGATAAACTTGACTGAGCATATGGGACAAAGCTGGTAGGTCTGTGGTATATTTTTGAATTGTGGTATAGGATCTGTTGACCCCGTGATATTCATTAGGAGCATGTTAAGTTGATCAACGTTTAGAGGGAAAGCTCGAGGGTGATTTCCTATGAAGTTTTTAGCCGAGTCAAGTAAGAGAGAAAATGAGCATTCAGAAGTGCTTGCTGAAATAATTTTAGCTTTTTTAGATTTTGCTTGAACTTTAGGTGGTGGAAAAATGTTACATTCTTTTGAAGATGGATCTGCTTCATGGTGAAATAATTTCATCAAAGTTTCTTTTGGTTGATTAATTATGTGACTGTCCTTATTTGATGCATCTACTTTATTTGGTACCTCCGGGATATTAGAAATAGACATTTGTTCATACTGAGAAGGGTTTGTGTCATTAGATGCTTGCAAGGATATATTTGTTGCGCTGGATATAGATGCTTCATTGTTTTGGTTGGAGTTTAGTTGAGCTAGTGGTTCGGAGTACTGTGAAGCGATGTGTCCTGGCTTCTTGCATCTAAAGCAAACTAAACTGTCTTTAGAAATGAATATTCTATATGTCGTGTTGTCAAAAACAAGAGTAAATGACGCTGGTAGTGTTAGATTGTGAGGACTGATATAGATTTGTCTTTGAAATCTAAGGATGTGATTGTACTCAGGCATAGAAGCACTTATTTTGAGGAAGGTCATGTGGAGACAGGAACTATGCCGATTTTTTGTAACTCATTGATTAGCAAGGTCGTGCGGTATTGAAGGACATACGCTGGAGAGCACAAGTCGTTCCGCTGGTGTAACTAACCTTGTTGCTCTGACAATTTCACCTTGTGTTTCTATTTGACCATGATTATTCATAAAATCGTCCACTATTTGTTTATTGGATAAATACATACATATGCGATTATTAGATAATCTAGAAGAGAAGATTATATTTTTTGGTTGAATTATATTTCCAAGTGGGAGAAGGTAGTCTTGAAGTTTGGTGTTTTCTAAGGCACTAAAGATAATTGCTTGGAACTTTAAAGGAAATTGTACTCTCGACGCTGCCTAAGAGTATGACTGTGATGCGTTTATTTGATTTTGATGGTCTTGTATTGTAGAGCTGTTGTGTGATTCCATGTTTGTATTCATTTCGATAAACGTTTGTGAAAAGTAAGTCCGACCCTGTACACCTGCTAAAACAGGTGTATCGGTCTTTACTAAAAGCGGTTATTTGCTGGTTAAACTGGATTTGTTTATTGACAATAATAAAAAATAATTGCAATTTGCTGACTTTAATGCTAATTTAACTGGATATCATGTAAAGAGTTTGTACACTTACAGTTTATTTCAATATATCACTAAGATTGACAATTTATAACTTACATTAAATTTTGTTAATGTTAAAAATATTCGGAGCCCACATTGATAGAACAATATAGTTCAGCTGACATTTTTGTCTATTTTAATACGCTGTATATACTTTGTGAAGGCACAAAAATAGACCAAGTTAAAACTTTTATGTACTAAGAAGTAATAATACAAGAAACAGAATCACTAGAAGTAGAATCCAACAGCAAAGATAAAGTTTCTAAGAAGAGTTAAAGGCGGTATTAAAATGAACAGAATAAGAAAGACAGATATAAGGAACGAACTAAACCAACAATTTACATAGGCGTTAATGTTGATGTTCCCACCGGATGACAGACATACTGTACTAGTCTGAAGAGTGTGACAAGCAAAGGTATCAAAAACAAAAAAGATGATGGAACCAAAACATACATGAATGGAAAGGATGAATTAATTAAAAAGATATTTAACAATGAGGAGTGACGTGGACAGACTGACACTAACTCGAGAAGAATGGTAGACATTGCACCTTACACCATTAGCTTTTGGATTGTCAATTCTGTTTTTCTCTGCCATGAAGACCTAAGCTTTCTAATATATATTAGAATGTATGAACCATACGAATGTTATTTGTCAATTTACCATCTGTATTTATTAGAACTTAAATCATTTGAGTAAAAAACAAATTTATTAATATTTTAATCTACTACGATATATTTGCGTACTATTTTTATAAGGCTTTTATGTATACATTTTTATTTATATAACCCATAACGCGAGTTTTATATTCCGACTAACATTATTCATAATGCTTGGGTTATTCAGTTTAGGTTCATATTGTCTGAATTTCAAGTATGGGATAATGTTTAATTCTGATGAAAGCGAAATGGGAATTTGTTCTCTAATAAACGGGAACTGGATTAAAACATGGTAAAAGTAATGAATAAAATTACGGATATAAGTTAGAAAACATTGTGTGGGTTTTATTAATGTGACGGATTTTTTGTAAGACTTTCATTAACAATTTTTATACGTCGGTAATGTTAATTAATTCTTCTGCTTTCAGGCAAAAAACTTAATTGAATTATTTTTAGTGCAAAAACTGGTTATTTATGGCAGTATTGCAGTTGATTTTTATTAAACTACAGCGTTTTTATGACAATTATGGCAAACATAAAAAATACTCAAAGAAACGTCAAACTGTAAATTTTCTGTTGTATTTTGGTACGTCTTTATATAATCATCAAGTGTTTAACTCTTAAACGGTCTTATTTATGATCAACTGTACTTTTATTACAATGAACTATAGATTAGTTGACAACATTGATTTAGTTTGTATTCTGAAGGTTTTTTTTAATGAAAAACTACATCACTTTGAACAGTTATGTATTTTTTGTGAAAAATATATCTATGAGTGGTGTCAAGCTGTCAAGTAATATAATCTAACCCCAAAATTCAGTATACGTTTATAACTGTATACGTTTATACGCTTTTAATCAAAATGAATGATTAACTAAGTGGCTCCGGACTAAATAAAAAACAAAAATATAAAGAGAAAAGGAAAAACGCGCTATCTCAGAGTAAAGCTAAAGGTATTGAACATATTAACCATAAAAATGGTTAATACTAGCTCGCAAAGTAATACCAGATTGTAGGTAAGTATCTGTTGCTATAGTTTATTTTTATGAACGAGAGAGTAATTAGCATAATTTTAACTGGTAGCTCCGACCACTCCATGGGCGTGCTCAAGATTAATTGAAAAATTACTTTGAATAATTGTAAAAAATAAATGAATTATTTCAGTGTTATAAAGTGTTATGTGTATGTAAACAAAAGTGACCTCTTTTATCACACACTATATTAGAACTGACTGGCCTACATTAAAAAGGGTTTTAAAAAATTCACATTTTTTTTAATTTTTAAAAATTACAAAAGAGAAAAAGAGTTTTTAAAACCGTCTAAGGTATGTTAAATAGATGAATAAAAATATTAATATAAAACTTACAGCTACTTGTTACAAATCCAAATCAGATTCAGAAGATGAACTTTCAGAACCAAGATTTATAATAACTGGCTCGATCATTTTATCAGTAATATTGTCCAGCTTCCACATTTTTTCCTCTTCTTTAATAGTGTGATTTACTGCCTTTTCCCAGTTTTCAGGTTTTACATTATTTACGGCCTCCAAAAACAACTGTTTAACATCATGAATTTTAAAAGTGGTATTTTTTCTTGAAACTTCACTCTTTATCTGTGCCCATACCAGTTCAATCGGGTTTAATTCACAATGATATGGTGGGGATCTAAGTACTGTCATTCCACGATTTTTGGCAATTTCATCAATTTCGTATTTTTTAAATTTTTCTTTATGAAGGGCACACAACGAATAAAGTTCCTTTCTTATAGATCCGGGATGGTACGTAATATTTTTTGAACTCAGCCAATTCTGCAAGTCTTTTTTTAACCACTTGGTTGTGGGCAGTCCTTCTATAAGTCTGGAGTGATAACTTGCATTATCCATTACTATTACACAGTTCTTAGGAAGAAGATCTATCATTTGTTCGAACCATTCTTGAAAGACATCAGCGTTCATGTCTTCATGGTAGTCACCGGTACGAGTTGATTCAAAAGTTAATAAACCACCTTCAACAAAACCGTCTGAACTGCCAATGTGTACTATTATCAGCCTGCGTCTCTTTCCTGATGGTGGGTTTAAACCAGTAGATAAGTTATTTACAAAAGCGTGCCTTTGACTTGTAACAGTTTCATCCTGCCAAAATTTATTTGGTGTATGACCCTCGTTGATCCATGTTTCATCAAGATAAAATATTTTTCTTTTTTGGTTTCTCATTTCCTTTATGGTTCTTAGAAAATGTCTTCTCCATATGACAATATCGCATCTTTCTAATAAAATAGACTTTCTGGGATTCTTTTTCCAGCGGAAGCCTATTTCTTTTAAAAGTTTCCATAACGTACTTCGACTCATTTCTGGGTAATCCTTATCATCTCGAACTGAGACAAGAACTTTATCCAATGTTGGAAATTCTTGTCTAAAGAAGAATTCATGCACTTTCCGTCGAAGTCCTTCTTTAAAATGATATTCTATTTGAAATTTTAGTTTCCTTGGAGCATTACGTGGCATTTGAAAACTACCACATTTCTCTTCTTTAATAACTCTGTAAATCGTAGATTTCCCAACACCAAGTGTACTGCTAACTAACTCAACGGTCTCATCAACACTTTCACATAAACGTTTGTCTGTAAATGATTTAAAACAATTAAATATTAATGTTTTTTCATTAACTGTTAGAGGACCAATTTTTCGGCGTTTACACGGCACTTCCAAATTTTCCATAACACTAGTATACACAATAAACTGCACCTTGCAACGGAAGTACCTACTTTTAGTGAACTGTTAAGAATTTTGAATACGCCACTTGGACCTTCCTATATACAAAATGGAAAAACCCACAATCACATTTTCTGTGGAATAAGTTTAGTCAATTACTGTCGTAGATTCCTGGAATTAAAGAATTAAATGTTTGATTGTTGAAACCCTTACTTCGTGGAATGCACTCATTTCAGATAAAATAAAACGTTTTATTTTATCTAAAGAATTAAACTTTATTTTGCAAATAGGCAAAGAATTAAACTTTATTTTGCAAATAGATAAATTAAAACGTTTTATTTTATCTAAAGAATTAAACTTTATTTTGCAAATAGGTAGGTACTTATTAAACTTTTATTGGTTATATATAACCAATAAAATAAACATCTTACATTTCTTGCAAATTCATTAGTACCTGTTAACCTCCATCACTCCGACACTGGCAACCTTATTTAGGGATTAGTAACCCTCACAACTATTGTATTCTATTCTGCTCCAACCTTTATACCTGGTGGTCATACTCAATTTAAAATTGTTTTCCTATATACTTCTGTATACTTGTTGACAAATATCTGTTTTTCATTGAGTCACCCGTATCAACAGTTTAGGGATTTGCATACATAATTTATTGTTTTATTACTCTCTCATACATAAAAATACACTATAATACTGGTGTTGGTTTTTTAAAATACCTCTATTTGGGAGTACAAAACGATCAGGATGCCTATTTAATGAGGTTTTTTTCGTCATCCTACCCAAAAAAATATTTAACAAAAACTTCAAAAATTTCGAATGGTCTTATTCTATATACTTATTCCTATAAGATTCGAATAGATGTAAATGAACAGCCTGTATGCCTTACTGCCTTTTATAATATACATGGTGTTACAAAAGGTCCGGTTAGAAGGATTCAAGATATCAGTTCTTGTAATATATTACAAGTACAAGAAAACACCAGAGGAAGTTTTGAAGTTAATCCGCTGTTATATTCTTCTTCTTATTGATTTGCCTATTCGTTACGAATGTTGGCGATCATCATGACAATCTTTATCTTATCTGCAGCAGCGTGGAAAAACTGCACAGATGTTGTATTGAACCAGATTCTGAGGTTCTTTAACCAAGATGTTCTTCTTCTTCTGGACCTCGTTTTCCAAATATTTTTTCTTGCAGGATGGCTTGAAGGGGAGTATATCTGGATTCATATCGCATAATATGTTAGAAGCGCTGTAACTTTCGAGATTTGATGATGGTCAGTACTTCTCGATTCTTATTCATTCTTCTGAGGACCTCCTCATTTATGACTCGGTCAGTCCACGGAATCTTAAACATTCTCCGATATAGCCACATCTCAAATGCTTCTAGTTTTTTGCACATATCTTCGTTCAAGGTCTACGATTTAACACCATAAAAAAGGACAGAGAAGACGTAGCATCGCAGCATTCTTACTTTTGTATCAAGAGAGAGGTTGTGACTTTTGAAGAAGGCCCCCATCCGATTGAAGGTGGATCTAGCTTTTCCGATGCGTGTTTTAATCTCCTGGTTGTTGGTCCATTCTTCATTTATTATGGTGCCGAGGTAATTGTAGTGCGTCACTCTTTCTACAGGGGATTGGGTGACGTAGAGTTGACCTTCTCTTATTCTTTTCTTGCTAATTATCATAAGCTTTGTCTTCTTAACGTTTATATTGAGTCCATATTGTTGACTGTAATACGTGATTTTGTTCATAAGAACTTGTAGGTCTTCTAAGTTGTCCGCAAATACTATGGTGTCATCTGCATATCTGATGTTGTTTAGCCGGCAACCATTTAGTAGAATACCTTTTTCAGTTTCGTGCAAAGCTTTGATAAATATTCTTTCAGAGTACAGATTGAAGATTAGAAGAGATAAAATACAGCCTTGCCTCACTTCACGCATGATTTTCACATAGTCAGTGTGTTCACCTTCAACTCTCAGATTTGCTGTCTGATTCCAGTAGAGACTTCTAATTATTTTCAGATCTTGGTTGTTAATTCCTGTTTCTTTTAGTATTTGCATCATCTTGCGCTTTCTCGTAATCAACCTGACATGCGTATACGTCGCAGTTGACGTCTCTGCATCTCTGGAATAAGACTTGTACTGAGAACAAAATCTCTCTAGTACCAACAGCATTTGTGAACCCGAACTGGTTGGGGGAAATTTGACTTTCACACAGCTTCTAGATTCTCTTATGAATTATCTTTATTAACAATTTTAGGAGATGACTCATGAGGCTTATAGTACTTTAATCTTCGCATTTTTTGACTCCTGGTTTTTTTTGGAAGTGCAATAAACTCAGTGAATAAACGCTGTTACATTGAGTCGTTTAATACAAGACAATCACATTATTTCTAAAAAAACCCAACTGTATATATTTGTCTAAGAATTTGTCAGTAAATAAAATGTATAAGTTATTTTTACAAATGTATCAAATACCAGTTTCATATGTAGTGTATTAGTCAGTTTTCAAGTATAAGTACAATTTCAAGTTTGGTTTCCCACGAACTGATACATGTGCCATATGTGATAGTTATAAACTAAAAATTCAGTTGGCAAATTTAGGAAAAGCAATCGTAATTAAAACTAATTAAACAAACTGCATTTCAAGAAGGTTGAAAAGTTTACTGAAATAAAAAGAAAACTAAATCAATATGCCCAACAGAATAAGATAATGTTATTCACTTTTGATTATAGGCAAAACCTACCTTTGCCACACATACTTTCTTGTGATGTTTTTTATTGTCGCCAGCTGTGGATGTTTGTATTTGGGATTTATGATGTTGGGAAAAATAATGTCATTTTAAACAGTTATTTAGAAACAGGTGGCAAGAAAGGCCAAAATGATCACAACGTTATTGCTCTGCAAATCTTTTCACAACCTTAAATTCAACTGTTTACCTAGGTAGGAATGGATAAATAAATAAATGGGACTTTTATATAAAGACATTCAGCCGAAAATTCCTAGCAAACCATGGTTCTGTAATTTTATAACAAAAAAAGATGCAATCAGAATTATCTGTAGAATTCGATTTAATCATTTCCTAGCACCATCTCATTTATTTAAATTAAAAATTGTAAATTCCCCAAACTGCGAATGTGGAGAATATGGCACACTAGAACATATGATATTAAATTGTAGTAAAAATAGAATAAAGGCCAAAATTTTTATGGAAGCAATTATAAAAATAAAAATCTTAGTAAAACCCATCAACCTTTATGGGTTAATAGTTAACAATTTAGAAGTTTATAAGTTGCTATATCAATACATAAGCATATTGAAAATAAGAAAATAAGAATATGAAATTATAAAGACCAATGTATACCAAAACTTGTACATAAATGATAAAAAAAAAGACATAAAACAAAATATAGAAAGGCATATTAACCAAAAAAAATATTAATAATAAACAATATTAATAAAAAAAAAGATATACAAAAAATATTGAAAATGAAAAAAAATAAAAAAAAAATAAAAAAAAAATAATAAAAAAAAATAAAAAAAAAATAATAAAATAAAATAAAAAAAAATAAGTAAACCATTGCTTGTGGATCTGAATAATACTGGAGAAACATAATCATTTGGCACTGGATGAATGGATTCGAGACTGGATACCTACTACTAGAAAATTGTATACAAAATTGTATAAAATATATTGTTTTTTAAAATATTAATAATGTAAATTTTAATTTTAGTTTTATTCATTGTCAAGAATCAAAGTCAACTGGTTACCTGTCAAATACTCATTAAATTACAGTTTATGGTAATTCGATTACCAAGGTAGGCATTTTTGGGCTTTTTTTGGATTTAAGGCGAAATAATTAGCCTAAAAATGAAAATTTTCACCTTTTTCATTTAAGTTTAAATAATTTTTGTTGCCGACTGAAAAACTCGACACAACTGATTACCTAATATTTAGTAAATTTACGTCACATTCAACGTAGGCAGTAAATAAGTTTATAATACGTTTTCTGTGTTTAGTCTCTAAAGTTTAATCATGATTCAAGGTCATAATAATGAATAAATCATGAACAAACTCAATGCTTATTATGCATAAAAAACTATTTGACTAAATAAGACCGTTGATTGAATAACCCAAATTTGATTTATTCAATCAACGATAAGACTTAAACAAAGAACTTAATTATAACCCATAATTCAAGAAATATATAAAAAATATCATAAAAAAGAATCTCATAAAACCTATAGTAAAGATAGAACAAAAATGTTAAAGGTTTCAATTCCGAAATATTATTACATTGTTTTTTTAAATTAGGAAAAAAATAAAGGGTTTGATGTTACAAGTAAATCAGTTTATAGTACAAAAAGTAAATATGCTAGCGTTACCAACGTAAAACATATATTGTTGTTGTAGATTAGAGATGATAAAAGGCATTTCCTGTTTTCCCGAAGGACATAAACCCACCACCAGTGCCCTTGAGCCGGCCGCCAGAGCGACAGGCAATTATACGACTGCCATATTGCAAAATAACAATCTTGAGTCGGGGAACACTTTTTATTTAGAAAATCTTTTTTAAATTCCCTCAATTTATTACTTCTGGTCTGGTCGGGTAGCGGATAGGTCTGTCGCTCAATAAATCATATAATATCTTTTTTATATAAAATGTCGTAAAATGTCACATAAAAAGGATCCCGCTGGGATTTAAATCTGAATTTTAATGGAAATTAATGTGATAAAACCCTTCAGATTTCAATTGTTACAGTGGAACTGCGTGAAGACAATACATTTTATAATAATTAATGAAGTATAATACATTTAGAATGAACTTAAAACATTTTTAACAAATAGGGAATGTGTACAAAATGTATTGCCCTAGTAAGCATTACTTCTTTTTAGAATTTGTGTAATGTTGCCGACAACGCCAAAAATTGGAACCGATATCAGATACCTTTCATTCCAGCATTTCAAAAACTAGGTAATAGGTTAGGATCAAAATAAGTGGGCGCTTAACCACCCTATTATAGTCGATCTTAGAGATCTAATGCGGCTCATCCCTAAACTAACTCTAGAATGGTAACCTTATTTTCACCTTTATTTACACCAACCGTCGTAAAATTTACTACGATGAGAAAAGAAAATGTGGTCAGTGAAAAAGTATTTTATTTATCTTAATTTTACAAATTATTTTAAACAAAGAGACGTTTCTAAAACCTAAAAATCACAACAAAGGGCGCGATGTTTACAACAAAATGGACGTCGGCAGTGCTCGCAATAATGGGTTGTCATTTGACGTTTCTTAGACGAATAAAATTGACACATGGCACGTTTTGACACAATAGGGCATATTCGTTCTTGCTACCGCTGCAGATTTAAAATATTTTTAATAAGCAATTTTAGCGGTTCAAAGTTGGCCAATTTGCTGCTGTCGTTGTTGGTCATGATTATAAATTATCCAAGAGTTTATGAAAGCTATATTTATTATGTCATAGAACAGGCAAAAGAGGCCATCTTCTTGTTTTTCTGGAGATAATCATGTTTCCGCACATTTGGTCAAATGTGTCTACTCCGTACTTGGTTGCGTTATAGAATTTAATGATATCTGGCTTTCCAGTTGGATCACATTCTAGTGGACCATTGTGGATTCTCGACAGAACAAACACAGACTTATTTACTTTTGTCTTATAGTATACCATTGTTTTTTCACCATCGAAGCAAAATATGAATGGCCAATTTCACGATTTTTGAGATTTATCATCTCGGCAGGTATTTCTCTTTTATTTTGCCGTTAGAGCCGTATATAACATTCTCCTCGAGGCAGTCTTTTGGTTTTAGTTCCCTTTCCTAGATACAATTCTGCATCAAACATATATTTGGTACCTACGTCATACAGCATTACTATTTTCAGTCCATGTTGGCTGGCTGCTAACCGATTGTTAGGTATGATCCGGGCTTATAGGACGTTTTGCAGTTCTCCCTTAAATGTACCCCTTTAACAATATTCTACAACAACTACATTGGCGTCGTTAAAATTACGATGGTTAGTATTATAGGGTTAAATTTGTCTTCTTTGTCTAAACAAAGTTTATTATGGCCTTTGGTGACATTTCTAGCCTGAAAAAAACTGCAATTCGGACTTTTTGTCTTAATGTTTAAGAACAATTTGTTCGTATTGGTCCATTATCGTTCCTTTGACCGTTTTTCTTGCTATCTTAAAGACATATTGTGGGCATATGAATATTTCTTTTGGTCGTCTCCTTCCAAGTAAATCCGTTTTTTCATTTTTTTTTAATACCAGTATGTCCTGCAAAACTAGATGTAATCCTGGAAAGTGTGGTTATTAAAGCACATTAATAGACAATTGTTTTAAAATAAAATTGGCATACCAAACAAGTTTAACCTAACTCGTTGATACACAAATAAAAAAAATAAAAAATAAATATTAGTTCATGATATTTCATGATAAGAAAAAATTTAGTTAAACGTATACCGCTTGATAATAAGCTTCCTAAATTAGCCATCTTCACTATAGATTACAAGTCAATTATACTAAAACAATTTTTAATTGAAGGTGATTACTTGGCAACATCGCACTTAACGAAGCCCTTAACAATAACTTTTCAACGAAATCATATTCCACTTGCGTACCAAAAAAAACGTATTGAATGTATTGAAACGCATAAGTTATTACGTAAAAATTAAATCTAAGACCGATATAATTATTAAATTATCATATGTCTTTTGACAGGTATCTTATAGTTGTCTAACAAATTAAATTAAAATTTTATTCTTATTAGAGAGTACCTAATACAGAACTTTAAAAAACAGAAAACTTTGAAAAATACTTATTTTTTCATTAGGCTAAGCAATACGAAATTTTAACATACGATCTCATCATTACACATCATTCTCTATTTATAGAATTGGTGTGTGCTATAAACGTTATATTTGTTTTTCTTTTAACTTAATTTGAAAGTTTCCTTGTGTTTATTTGTTTATATAAATATAGAAGTATATTATGAAGTTTATATAAATTAAAATGAAGTAAGCTAAACTATTATCATGTGAATGCGTGTATATAGTAGTGAATTTGTTTATTTTAGTAAATTTTCGAAATATGAAATGAAGATGGCACTAACTACTAAAGAGTTAATAGCTTTGTGAGAAGAAGACTCAGATTCTGAAAATGCTAACTCACTTAATGTGGGTTATTTGCCGCCGAGATTAGATTAGAAAGTTTTTGATGTAGAAGACATTGATGATAATATTATTTGTGAAGAATCAATAAAATCGGATATTGCAGGCACATATGAAATACAAGTGATTGGGAATTCTGACGATTCTGATTATGATATTCCTCTGAACCACAGATAAAACGTCCAGAGAAAAAACCGGCCAAAAGTAGCAAATCCAAATTTGTCTCAAGTCGTAACAACAGATACTCCTTCATAATCAGTAGTAATTAAACATCAGTCTGATTGATATTTAGACAATATAAAAGCCAACCATGATAGCAAGTCTGGTTTTTTCACTCTTTTTGATAAAAAAGTAATTGAGAGCATTCTATATTTTACAAATATTTATGCATCGCAGAATAACCGTCACGATTTTGAAATGAATAACATAGATTAAAAAAAATATTTGTATAAATGTATTATATTTGGTTCACACTCTGCTTCAAGTTGATATGCATTGGTCAAAGGATAAGGATAAAGAAGTGCACATTATAAGAGAAAGGATGAGCCGACATAGATTTATATTTATAATTTATAATAGTGAAGAAACCGCTACATCAATGTCAAACTTAGTACATGGACGTCAATCTAAATTTGCTTTACCAGATGAAACCAGATTCGACAATATTGGCCACATTACAGAAAGAGACGATAGTGCAAGAATGTAGGATATGCAAAAGTAATACTATTTATTTATGTAAAAGGTGTAGAATGCATCTACACCCCGAATGTTTCGAAAATTTTCACCTTAAAATTTAATTTACATATAATGTTCCTTTATTAAAAATTGTACTGTTTTCCTTGAAAATGAAAAAAAAATCTTTTTGGTTGTAAATTAGTCTTAATTTATGCGTTTTTAACCCAATCTAATAAATTAATTGCCAAATTTCTCTTGGTATAATGAGCGGCCGTTAATGGGATAATACTATATAAAAAATAAACTTGCGTCAAATTTACTTTACTTACCGCATAACTATTTTTAAGTTAATAATAAAGTCTATTCAATAAATATATTCCCAAGAAATAGAACACACTACGCCTATGCACATATAAAATGTGGAATAAATAAACTAAAATATCATATTTCTCTCATTCCCATTCTTTCTAAGAACGTAAATACATATAGACCAGCAAAATATTGATAAATTTACCGATCTTTCAAACTATTCAATGAACTTTTCTCACTATACACTAGTGAATTGCACCAATTTATATTGTTAAGGAGGCAAATTTTATGGAACTAGGTTACTTTTTGACTTATTTTCGTGGGCGAAGAATACACAATAAAAATGACCCCGGTAAGAATTTACTGCTGACATTTTACATGGTTGTCGCTACCGTTTAGTTCAATTTGTGGATTAGTCACCTTTAATTGAAAATTGTCCGACTATATACACTGTGCAAGCAACTTAATTTCAGTTATTGCATCATTACTTGCGTATTATGAAACTTAACGACTCTGAGATAGCGCGT
>NW_027314061.1:0-17888 GCF_040954645.1 Diabrotica undecimpunctata
GCGCTATCTCAGAGTTTATTGTCTTTGAAAATAGACCCTCACCAAGTGTTACAACACTTAAAAATACCATTAAACATTTTTAAACTTCGGGATGTGTAAACAGTTGTAAAAGGTGTCATGAAGGTAATGAACCACGTGTTAGACCTGTCGATGAGATGAGGAGCGTCAAAACAGGGATATTGATATTTGTGCTTTTGTGGAAGCTAGTGAACCTTGCAATAGTGTACAAATTGCTAGGGAAGTTAACGTGAATGCTGTAACTGTCCAGCGTGTTCTCAAAAGAAATAGGTATCACTGTTTTAAGATACAACCAACACAAGAACTGTTTCTGGAAGATAACTTTAGGCGGATTGAGTTTTGTGAATTTATGTTAGATAAACGGAATGAAAATGTACACTTTTTAAAAAATATTTTATTTTTTGGCGAATCTTTATTTTCATTACATAAAAAACACAATCCATCCGTTGCAAGGTATTATTCTCGGAAATATAAGTACCTCAGTGTTGCAGTGCGAACGCAGCTTCCGCAAAAGTTAAATGTTTGGACTGGGATGTTAGGCGACCATATTGTCGATCCATTTTTTATCGATGGAAACCTAAACGGACCCAAATATTTATAACTTTTACAGAATGAGATCATTTCGGCAGTTCGACGCTTTCCCGTTAATTTTCAGGAGGTTTATTTCCAACAGGATGGGTGTTCGGCTCACAACTCTAGAGCAACTATTGACTTCCTCGATCAAATGTTTCCTGATCGACTGATAAGTACACGTGGCACAATTAAATTGCCCGCTAGATCCTGTGACTTAGCGCCTAACGATTTCTTTTTTTGGGGTTTTCTCAAAGAAAACATTTATAGGCATCAGTTGAAAGGGCCACAAACCTAGTCGAATTAAGGGCAAAAATACTTCATTTCTCTGTAAGCATTACACCAGCCTTACTCCAAAATATGAGGAGAAATCTGTATGACAGATTTGGTTACTGTTTAGCACAAGGAGGTGGAATATTTGAGCCCTTAATTCATTATTCTGCTTTCTTAATTTTTATTTTTTGTTAGGTTCATTTTACGAAGTTTGTAGGTTCTTAATTAGGTAGTATTTTTTATGTTTAAGTTTGGAAGAATGTTATTGTTTTTTTTTTTATTTAAAAGTACAAACGATTCTTATTCTGATTTTTTTCTTTTTTCTTGTCTTATTGTTATCAGCTTTTTCCATATTTGTACAATTTTCAGTGACAATAAAGCATATTATTTATTTACTTACTTGTATTAATATAATATTTATTTGTATTGGTATTAAGCTAAAAAATAACCAAAAAATTAGTTTTAGAGCATTATAATAAACATACTCTAGAGATGGAATTGCAATAAATCTTAATACCTATGGTCAACAAAACAATGGCGTTATTTGTATAGAAGCATATGATTGAGTTAAAAAAAATAGTGATGACGACAATAATTTTGTTTAAAACAAATGTAATGATTTTATACTACTTTACTCTGCTATTTTTATTAGCTGATCTTTTTGAAATTTGCAGTCCATCATTCTAATTTTACAAATTTTAATATTACAGCCGAGCTGCACTGTTGACAGGAACACCATCTCATCAAAATGGCATGTATGGCCTGCATCAAGGAATACATAACTTTAATTCCTTGTCTAATGTAAACAGTATATCCAATATATTAAAGCAAAACGGAATACGGACAGGTAAGTTGAAGTTTACATATTTAACAGTTCGTCTTTTTTATAAACATCTTCCTTTACAACTTAGATGAAGCTCGTCCTTTCCAAATATGAATAGGCAGACGAAAACAAATTATATTGTAAGAATACTTGGTTATCGAGTTATTGTTATCGTAAACAGGCCCAACTAAAAGTCTGCTGCAAATACAAGTGGTGAATTTCGAAATATTGTTCTGAAGCTATTTTCTTGTGGCATTTTAAAGTAATTACTATTTAAATGGGAATAAGCCACAATTAAAAGTTAAAGTACGTTTATTGACGTTTCAATTTCCACTTCGGAAATCGTTCTCAAAATACCTTCTCAAAATACCCTTATATATTATTACAAATGTATTTTGAGAACGATTTCCGAAGTGGAAATTGAAACGTCAATAAACGTACTTTAACCTTTAATTGTGGCTTATTCCCATTTAAATAGTGAATTTCGAAGTAGTAGATAGATTTGTATACTTGGGCTCCCTGAGATCCCGAATAACAATAACGATAACTTCTCAGAAATCAAACGTAGATTAGCAATGGCCTGAACCGCAACAGCTAAATTAATTAAAATATGGAAAGACCGAACAATAACAAGGAATCCTAATCTCAGGGATGGTCAATGCCCTTATTTTTCCCATTGCTATATACACAGCTGAAACATGGACTCACAAAAAAATCGATAAAAGTAAGATCGAAGCCTTCGACATGTAGGTCTACAGAAAATTCTACGCGTGTCCTAGACAGAACAGAGAACCAACCTGTAAATTCTGGAAGAGCTTCATATAACAGACAGGTTATTAAAAAAATAAACCGAGCATACCTAAATTATTTCGTTCACATGGCCAGAAGAATGGGGACTACGGAACTATTGGTAGTAAAAGGAAATGTAGAAGGCCTAAGACCAAGAGGAAAATCTCCAACACGATGGGCAGAAGAAATCAATACTCTGGTGTGAAAATTCCTACATGAAGCAGTTCATACGGCACAGGAGACAGCAAGCTAACAATATTTAGAGTGTCACCATGCCCTGACAAGGGCTCAAAGAATGAGGAAGAGGATACATGAAACACTTTATGGACTGTTCGATCTGTACAATTTAAAGTTATGCAGACAGAACAGTTGTTTTGGTTCGACACAGAGTTTCCTTCTATTTTATACTCTATCTCACATTATCCACATTCGTTGGACATGTATGTTGTCCATGGGATTTTTTGCATGCCTAGATAACACTACAAATAGAAAGCTTTTAATATATTTAGATTCTTCAATTTTAATGTCCAATATATATATATATATACATATATATATATATATATATATATATATATATATATATATATATATATATATATATATATATTTAGTGGAATTTCGTGGGCTTAGGTTCATAAAAAAATTTTTGATTTGATACTAAGACATTTTCATATATTTTTTCGACGTTTCGGCAGGAAATACATGCCTTTTTCAAGAAGTAATATTGACTGAAAAGAACATTTTATGACAGACATAATACGGTTTAAAAGTTAAACTTTTGACTTACGAAGCATGTAAAAATTCGGTACTAACAAGTAGACGTCACAATTAATATAATATTGAAAACATAGGACATACCCACTAAGTCACTACATGTAAAATGTATTTTAAATCTAATGTGTTGTTTATTGATGTTAGTTTATCGTTTAAACAATCAGTTATTTTAACATCATAGGCGTTCTGAGATTGTCTTTTTATGTGTTTTTAAATTAAGTTAAAATATATTTTGTTCAAATTTTTGACTTTTTTTTTATCATTTATTGCATTATTATTTTTTTTTTTATTTGTATAGACTCTAGAAGCTCTCTCGTCTTCTTGTTGGGTTCACTTCCCAGGATCTTGGTTTTCTCAAAATCAAATTTATGTTTTTTTTCGTTTTCATGTTTTGTGAGGGCGGTTGAGTTTTTTTTTTGTCATATTTATGGGAACGTATTCTTGAGTTAAGTAGCTGACTGGTTTGTCCAATATAAACTCCATCACAATTCGAGCAGGGAATTTCATATACAACATGCGATCTTTTTATAAGAGGGGTTTTTGTTTTTAATCTTGTAAAATTCTTTTTCAAAAGATTGTGTCCTTTATGAGCAACCGTAATATTATGTTTGGACAGAAGATTTGCAATTTGTTCTGATAAACCTTTTATATAGGGAAGAGACATATAGTTTTTCTTTACCGTGTTGGTTTCATTGTTATTATTGTTATTGTAAAATTTATGCAGTCGCGATTTGAAAGTGTTGTCGATAAGGTGGTGTGGGTATGAATTAAGTGTTAGTGCTGTTTTTGCTTTTTGAATGGCCTGAGGTCTATTGATAGAATCGGATAATCTAATAGCTCTATCGGCGAGTCCGATAGCTACTGATTTCTTTTGAGACAGGGGATGATGAGAGTTGAAATTCAGATATCTCGACGACCATGACCGAAGTTTTTTTGGTGTACCATGAAATAGTTATAGTACTGTTTTCTCTATGTAAGGTCAGGTCCAGAAAATTAATTTGATAATTTTTTTCAATTTCTAATGTGAATTTTAGTTTTTGGTGAAAGTTATTGAATTCATTTAGTAAAATATCCATTTTATTCTCTGGTGCTGCGCTCAAGCAGTCATCTATATAGCGATAGGAAAAAGGTATATCAAAATCTATTTTATTTAAAACAATTTTCTCTAGATGACTAATTGAGCGATGGCACTGGATATGCTAGCACCCATAGCACATCCATCTGTTTGTTGGAAGATTTTGTTTTTATATAGGAAATAGGTTGACTTTAAAGTTGTTTCGACTGCTAGCAGAAATTCTTCTAGAGGGATGTCTGTGAACGCTTTGATTTCATTCCACTTTTTTTTAATAATGTGTTTCGCTAAAGCTATTGGAATACTGGTGTATAAAGATACCACATCGAGAGAAACTAATTTATAATTTGGAGGTAAATGTATATTTTTGAGTTTTAATTTCAGGTGATCAGCGTCTTTTAAATAGTGTGGATTTTTATTTATTACGTTGGAAATAATGTTCTTCAAATATTTTGAAAGGTTTTCAAAAGGAGACTGAATGCATGAAACAATAGGTCGCAGCGGCACACCCTCTTTATATATATATATATATATATATATATATATATATATATATATATATATATATATATATATATATATATATATATATATATATATATATATATATATATATATATATGTATATATATATTATATTATATTAATACTTTCATAATTAAGAAAAAAATTTTTTTATTTCAGGTATTATCGGTAAGAAACATGTAGGCCCACAAGAAGTGTATCCATTTGATTTTGCTGAAACGGAAGAAAACAATTCTATATTACAAGTAGGAAGAAATATTACTCATATTAAATTGTTGGCAAGACAATTCTTAAATACTTCAGAGTAAGTACTAACACCATATAGGTACAGATTATTTAATTAATTATTTTTCCTCTATAGCGAGTCTGATACTTGTGGTTGGTTTCAAAGAACATAAAGAATAGCAATTTTCCGTTTAATGCACCTTCGTCGATCTGCGTATTTCTTGTTAAATACTAGTTTTCACACCACTTAGTTGGTGAGATATTGGCTTTCTAAATATCATGCTATACATACATCAGTGGTGATAGTACTGCCACTAATTATCTCACCCTGGGTTACTTATACAGTTAATTAAATTTTTATTTAAATTTCTGGTATTATACTCTCTTTAATCATTTCCTCATTAATGAGTGTCGTGATTTCGTACAAATAAAACAACTATCTCTTTTCATCGGCTTCTATCCTGGGTTGCTCTCATGGACAGAGAATGTCTTGACACTGGCTTTCTGCACTTGACCTGTCAATCGAATGGGTAAGCGACCTTCAATGTTTCCCGAAATTGTAGGTCTCTTAAGATTATGATTATTGGCTTTTGCAATATGCTGAAAAACTTGAAGACGCCTGTGAAAAAATTTAGTAGAGTTTGGCTAGATAATTCAACTCGTTAACCACTTGGACTTAAGTTTGAATAACCTACTATCATATTTTTTTATCTTATCTCTTACTTTAAGTTTCTACTAGCTATATCAGGCTTGTCATGTCTTCTTCCGATACAGTTGTTAGAGTTTTATCGCCTGCATTTCTAAGGTTTGACATTTTTTTGCCTACCATAGACATACCGCCATTCCATTTGTCTAGTGCTTTTCTCTTTCCATATTCCCCATAGAATAAATATTGTATTTATATAAGATTAAACCACAATTGATTGCAATAAAAATTACATTTTACATTTGTTTTGAAATTTCCGCTGTCCAATCAGGAAATCGTTTAAAAAAACTAAAGATTATTATAAAGTAAGGAGTTATTTAAACTCATAGCACACTACCCACCTTTAAACTGCAGTTGTTTATCAATTGGCGCTTTGTTTCAGTCAATTTGACAGGTGACTTATTCGGTCTCGATCTTGTAGGCAAATAGCCATGTTTGAAGTTGGAATTCTGAGGGTGATGTTGTACTCTTGGATTGATATCAAATTCTTTTAATCCATTGTTGATATATTGCTCTTGATGATTTCTTCTCTTGGATTTGGGAACCAGAGCTTGCTACATTCTGTTAATAGGTTTGTCTCACATTTTTCTTCATTAAGTAAGATGAGGGCTGCTTCTTTCATTCTTCTCTTTTTGCTGTCTGTTTTTTTTATGACTATTGATATATCTTTCCATTGTACGTTGTGCTAATTGAAATATCTGTTTTTGATGTGTAATTCATGCTCGTTTATCCTAACCCTTAGTGTTCTTGAGGTTTCTCCCACATAAAAATTATTGCAAGGTATTTTATTGGTAATACACTTACTTGATCTCTACTGTATGTTGTTTAGTTTGGTTTTGGACCGAATAGATCTCAGTGTATTGGTTGTTTTGAATGTTGTTGTGAAGTTGTATTTTTTTCTATTCTTTTTATTTTTTCTGATAAGCCCTTTACATATGGTAGATATTGTTGTCATCTTATCATATAATAATAATATTTCTGTTTGTAAAACAAATCCAGAAAGACCATTTATTTGTTATAATTAATGTTCTTTAAACATTTTGAACGTAATAATATTGTATAATACATACAGCATCATATTATTAGATTAGATCAAATAGTATTAGACCCAATACTAGGGTCTCAGCTAAGTGTTGTTTGGAAAATACCATTCTTTCGATTTTGAAAATGTACAGATTTTGGAAAAAGAGCCAAATTTTAATTTTTAATTTAAAATATGTATACTGAAGATGATTCGTATTAAAAAACGACAAACCTGACATGAAATACATCTTCAATATAATAATTATAATTTAATAAATCAATTATTAGTACATTTGCTACGATATTGCCACTTTGGGCATCTTTAAATACACAGAATCCAAAGTTGTCAAATATTTGATTATTTCAGTCCATTCTTTCTATATATCGGATTTCATGATCCACATCGATGCGGACACACTAATCCTGAATATGGTGAGTTCTGTCAGAAATTTGGTAATGGAGAACAAGGGATGGGTGTGATTCCCGATTGGCAACCTATTATCTACCAGCCAGAACAACTGCAATTGCCGTATTTTATTCCAAACACTCTTGAAGCTCGAATAGACGTAGCTCACCAGTACACAACCATATCAAGACTTGATCAAGGTAATTTTAATCTTTCGTTTTTAAACGTTTTATTTATTGTCCTATTTATAATTCTGATTCGTAGCGTTTTTGCTCAAGATCTAAAATTTATGGAGGAAGCATCGTAATTGTTCAGAATGTAGACAGGTATTATTTAAGTATGAATTCCGATTTTATTTGTGTAATGACAAGTATATGCCTGTATACATGGTGTTCCACTTGATTGGCATATTAGGTAATTGAGGCATTGACAATGAAAATTAGGTGCCAAAGACAAAATTTTACAGGAGAAGCATAAAACTATTCTGTAGAACAATAACACATTTCAATCTTCAAATTTACAGATAATAATCTACATGTCTAAAATATTTAGGGCTAACTAGAATTTCCAGTAAATCCGAAAGTTGCCATTAATTTTAATAATCGTTTAATAGAGCATCTTGTATATTATTCTATTTTTGTAGATTCTTCATAGAATTGTAAATACATTTTTATAAAATATCATACACAAAAAATTATATTTTTTGAGTTATTTACTTATTTTCAAAAATTTTGGCAGATGAAGATTTTGAATATTGGTACGTCGTCCATTTACAAACAAAATATCTTTAAAATATACACACACAAAGAGCAGGTAATTGTTGTTACTAGAACTCAACTTGGAATCCGGTTTGAAAATAAAAAAATGTTTACAAGTGGTATACATTTTTTTTGAAGCGAAGCTTCTATACTGTCGTTGTATTCCTTTTTTCCCTATAGTAAAATTCTGAGGCGAGCGAGATTTACGGAACCAGCGCCACGAGTCGCGTCAACCAAAAACGGTTCTTCGCATCGATTCACTATTCTCGATTAAATCGTTGTTAGTCATCATATGAAAGTGGTAAAGCGCCAGGTCCTGATGAAATTCCAGTAAAAATATTAAACATCTTTCTTCTTCTTGTACCATGTCCTTTCAGAACGTTGGTTACCATCATAAGTATCTTAATTTTATTCACTGCCACCCTAAATAGCACGCTTGTATCAATACCATACCAATCTCCCAGGTTCTTTAACTATGAAGTATTTCTTCGTCGTGATTGACGAAAAATATTCTTTATTAAAAATCCTGAATGACGAAAATATAGAGTATCTAACTAAATTATTTAATAAAATATACAACGATGCTCAAATTCCTGATGAATGGTTAAAATCTATCTTTTTACCCTTACCCAAGAAAAATAATCCTAAATCTTGCGATGAATACTAATTAATTAGCCTCATGAGTCACACTTTAAAAATACTACTCAACGTCATTCAACAGCGTATATACATATATAAAAAGTGTGAAGAACAATTAGACAACACACAGTTTGGATTTAGAGGTGGAATGGGAACAAGAGAGGCATTGTGCGTAATGACGGTACTATTACAAAATACAGGGAATATATAAAAACCTATTCATATGTTATATAAATTTTCAAAAAGCGTTTGACAGAGTTCAACAGGGTAAACTCATACATGCATTGAAACACTTACACCTAGATTCCAAGAATACATCCCAAATCCGAAAGGAGGAGGGTCTTACACGGTGTTGTACAGTCGATCGTCCCCTACGCGGCACCAGTCTGGAGCGAGGCGGTAGAGATAACGGTCTATAGGAGTCTCATGACACGAGTAGACAGAACAAGTCTGTTGCGAGTGGCATGCGCCTACAGGACTGTGTCTGCGGCAGCCTTATGGACCATCACTGGATGTGTTCCGTTGCATGTTTTGACGGTGGAAAGAAAAGAGCTTTATGAGAGAAGAAGTCCAAACCTTACTGTGGCCGAGAGAAGACAGGAAAGGGAAAGGTCAGTTGAAAGATGGCAAGAAGAATGGAACAACACGGAAGATGTGGCACAGTGGACGAAAATGCTGATCCCGAACATAAGAGATTGGTTGGACTGTGGCCACAGGCGACCGAATTATTTCCTGACGCAGGTGCTCACAGGACACGGGTGTTTTAGGGCCTACCTCTATAGGATCGGAAAGGCTGATACAGATGAATGCCTATACTGTGGATACTCGGACACTGTGACACATACGATGTTAGATTGCAGCAGATGGATAGTGGAAAGGAACAGAATGGAGAGAGAGACAGGTGTGAATTTTGTTACAGTGAGAGAAATTATTGAGAGAATGATTGAAAATAAATTAGTTTGGACTAACATACACAGCTATATCCGTGCAGTGATCAAGAAAAAAGAAGAGGAAGAAAGACTGCTGGATCAACGCTAAAAGTAAGAGTGAATGATGCTGAAAGGTGAAGCTAGAAAAGTGGGTCACACTGTATGAGTTAGAATGCGTAAATCAGACTGTGGGGAAGGAGGAAATGCCCATCTGGGAATGATGCCGAACTAGGAGCGATGAGTGTCTTCTACGCGCTACCTGGAACGAGACAGGGAGCCTCCTTGCTGATGAATAGAGTGTGGATGTGTATGAATGGAGAATGAATAAATAAAGGTAGTGATTCTGGTAGAGGGTCTGGTTTAGCAGGTAGGCGTTCGGCGTAGACTCGGCGACGAGAGGGCATGTTAAAGTACCTCTATCGCCGGGAGTACGAAGAACGAATCCTGCACTAAAGTTAGTCAGGCGGCGTCCTGGACTGAGATGTATTTTGAAGATTCCAGACCCCCCCTCTATAAAGACGAAAAAAAAAAGATTCAAAGGATATTAATTTAATCAAAAATATATACTACAATCAAATAGCGGTCGTAAGGGTGGAAGATAGTGCAACAAAACCAAGCAGAAATTCAAAGAGGAGTCAGACAGGGATGTGTGCTGTTGTCACAATTATTTAATGTGTACTATAGAATAGAAATATGCTTTATTGTCACTGAAAATTGTACAATTTTATGGACAAAGCTTACAAAAAGTCAAAAGAAATAACAATAACAATTAAAATTTACTAAAATTACATAAATGATCAATATCAGAGAATCACAAAATAAAAGATAATAAAATATATTGTTACGTAAAAATATGAGTCATAGTTTTAACCTGTAAACATGTTTTTATTCTAATATGTTGTAGAGTTTACGAGAGGCCTCGATTTACCTGAGCGACCTTCCAGAACCGATGCGAGGGAAATCCAGTTTGCCTTTACCGTTTCGCCATCGAAGGTTTTAGATTTTTCGAGATAACGGCACTGGTATATAATAACGGAACTTTATTTGGAAGGGACAGTTAATTCTCAAGACCCGCGCTCGCGAATTTGTTACGTACGGATATAATAAATTATTGTCAGATAAGTTAATATAAATAAAGAAATAAATTAAATCCGTAAGTGTTATAAATATTGAACCTTTTAATAAATTCACAACAAATGGTGCCAGAAGTGAGATCGAACATAAATTAGACTTATAATAATAATACAAGTGAATATTTGTAAATTGTGAAAATGACGACGATTTATGAGCTGACAGTGACTAATTTAAGAAGACATCTTGAAGACAGAGAATTAGCTTCTACCGGAAAAAAGGCTGAGTTAGTCCAACGACTAAAGAACGCTTTGCTAGAAGAAGGACTAGATCCAGAGACTTATATATTTGAAGATGCTGTCCTCTCGTCGATTTCGAAAGTTTCTGGTGATGTAGCCAAAGTTTCTGGTGATGTAGCCAAAGTTTCTGGTGATGTGGCCAAAGTTTCTGGTGATGTAGCCAAAGTTTCTGGTGACATCGCATCATTAGAGAACAAAGTTTCTGGCGATATTTCGAAAGTTTCCGGCGACATCGCTTCTTTAGAAAGCAAAGTTTCTAACGAGATTTCTTCCCTGGAAAGCAAAGTTTCTGCTAACATCTCTTCAGAAATCTCTAAAGTCACTTCTGAGATGTCTGCCCTGGACGATAGAATATCTTCGTTAAAAAACCAAGTTGCTGCCGATAAGTTGGCCTTCGAAGAAAAGATTAAAGAGATGGAAAGGAAGATGGAAGAAACAGGGACAGCAGAGAGAGGTAACAATCCGACTACAGTGGAGATAAAAGAAGACGAGACGAAATTTAAGTTGGAGACACGGCCGAAATTTGAAGGAAGTGGAGGTTCTATTCATGTTAAAGTCCCAACTTTCGACGGAAAATCATCATGGAACAACTACATGAAACAGTTCGAGTCAGCCGCAAGAGCAAATGGATGGTCTGAAAAAGAAAAGGCTGTAAACCTGACTATCGCCCTTCGAGGAGATGCCTTAGATGTGCTTCAGACCATAGCCGTAGAGGAGACCGATGATTTCGAACAACTGAAGAAGAGGTTAAATATGCGATATGGCCACGAACATTTGGAGCATGTATATCAGTCACAGCTTAAAAATCGTAGACAGAAGAAAGATGAGGCTCTTCAAGAATATGAGGTAGATATTGCCAGATTAGTACGATATGCTTATCCAACAGCTCCCGAAGACATGATGGAAAAATTGGCCGTTCAAACGTTTATTGATGGTCTTCGTGATCATGAAATGCAGAGAACACTACGATTAGCTCGTCACAAGACGCTGGTTGATGTCTTATCCGCCGCCCTCGAATACGAGTCAGCTACGCAGGCCTCTGGAGGATACAGTAAAGTTAGGACTGTAAAAGAGGAAGGAGATGAAGATAAACTTGACCAGCTCGTTAATATGATGAAAATTATTACATGCAAGAAAACGAAGACCATAAAATCAAGAAACTCACCATCAGGAAAACCAGAACGAGTTGGCTTTAGGGGAGCAGCTTCGACCCGGAACTTTTCCAAAGACCCTCTTATACTAATAGCTTCTTTGAAATGTCGTAAAGATAGTGTATATGTAGATGGAGAAATAAATGGTAAAAGACATACGTTGTTGGTGGATACCGGAGCGACCAGAACCATTATACGTCCAACAGTTATAAACAGCCGTAAGAAACTGTTACCAACGAGGTTGCGACTTCGGACCGCTACAGGTGAAAATGCCAACATTCATGGAGAAATCCAGGTACAATTGGGAATTGGAGCAGAAAAGTTCGTCCATACTGTTATAGTTGCTGACATCGAAGAGGATGTTATATTAGGAATGGACGTAATGAATATGCATGGATTCCAATTGGATTAGTAGGCAGTAGGAAGGTAATCAAAGTTGGCAACGAGGAGGTATTTCTTCATCCACATAATGACAACACTGTGCAAGCAGCCATTACAGAAGATACAGTCGTGCCTGCGAGAAGCGAAACGATCATAGTAGCGCGACTACAGGGAATTGTAGACGAAGGGAGACCTGTTATGATGGAGCCTTGGAACCACGACGATGAGGTTGGCCGTGGAATCATAATTGGAAAGGAATTGGTGACTTCGGCTAAAGAAATTCCTGTGAGACTTATCAATGTCAACGACTACCCAGTGACCATAAAGAAAGAGACAAAAGTAGGAACTTGTGTACCTGTGACATCCATAATCCGTCAGGCGACAACATCTGATAATTCCAACGACAAATTCGACCAAATGGTTGCAGTTGCAGGACAGTCTCTAAATCAGATGGAGAAAAGGAAATTAAGGGAATTTCTTCGGCAGTATCGTGATATTTTCGTACCGAAAGGAGGAAAGACGGGAAGAACTACGGTTGTTAAGCATAAAATTGATACTGGTAATGCTAAGCCAATTCGTCAAACAGCTCGACGATTACCACAGGCGAAAAGAGAGGAAGCTGAAACGATTGTTCAGGAAATGAAGAAAGACGGGGTGATAGAACCTTCTACGAGCCCATGGGTCTCTCCGGTGGTCCTGGTTAAGAAGAAAGACGGAACGACGAGGTTCTGTGTGGATTACCGTTTGCTGAACAACGTTACCAAGAAAGATAGTTATCCTCTGCCTCGGATCGATGACACATTGGACACATTGGCTGGAAGTAAATTGTTTTCTACTTTGGATTTGAAGTCTGGATACTGGCAGGTAGAAATGGACCCAGTAGATAAAGAAAAGACAGCCTTCACCACAGGATCTGGATTGTGGCAATTCAACGTTATGCCATTTGGACTCTGTAATGCTCCTGCGACATTTGAGAGGCTTATGGAAAATGTGTTGAGAGGGTTATCTTGGAAAACATGCCTGGTTTATTTAGATGACATAATCGTCTTGGGGGAGACATTCGAAGATCATTTGAGGAATTTAGAAAACGTTTTTAATCGACTTAAAGCTGCCCAATTGATGCTAAACCCCAAGAAGTGCCAGCTATTTCAAGGTAAAGTCAATTATCTGGGTCATATAGTCAGTAAAGAAGGAGTGGCCGTGGATAAGGGAAAAATCGATTCCATTAAGGAATGGCCAAAAACCAACTGACAAACATCAAGTGAGAAGTTTTCTTGGACTATGTACTTACTACCGGAGGTTTATTAAGAAGTTTGCAGATATCGCTAAGCCATTAACGCGAACTTACAGAGGAAGCAAGAGAATACCGCTGGGATATAGACTGCCAAAATGCCTTTGAAACGTTGAAAAAGCATTTAATAACAGCACCAATTTTAGGGTATCCACTGCCAGAAGGAGAGTTCATCTTAGATACAGACGCAAGTAATGTGGGAATTGGAGGAGTGCTGTCTCAGATTCAAGGAGGACAGGAACGAGTTCTCGGATATTTTAGTAAAGTTCTTTCAAAACCTGAACGGAATTATTGCGTCACGAGAAGAGAACTTCTGGCAGTAGTGAAATCAGTAGAGCACTTCTATCAATACCTCTATGGCAGAAAGTTTCTAATCCGAACCGACCATGCCGCCCTTAAGTGGTTGATGCAGTTTAAGAATCCAGAGGGTCAGATAGCCAGGTGGATCGAACGACTTCAAGAATACGATTTCAAGATTGAGCACCGGGCCGGAGTTAGCCACAGAAACGCTGATTCTCTTTCCAGAAGGCCATGCCCAGCAGAGTGTTCCCACTGCAACAAAACGGAATCCAAGGAAGCAGCAGTGCTAAGAACGACGATTGTCAACGACGACTGGACGCCTACTAAGATAAGGGTAAGAACAAGAGAGAGATCCAGTTATACAGAAAATCCGAAAATGGAAAGAGGAAAACCGTCGACCACCTTGGCAGGAAATATCAAACCTATGCTCAGTAGTTAAGACGTATTGGGCCCAGTGGGACTCATTTATCATCGAAGATGGCTTGCTCAAACGAGTCCTGGAAAATGATGACGGTTCGGAAAAGAGAAGACAGTTGGTGATCCCAAAGAGCAGAATAGCGGAAGTACTTCGTCAGTTACACGACAGTCCCATCGGGAGGGGCATTTTGGTGTAAGGAAAACCCTTCAGCGAATTCGGGAACGGTTTTATTGGATGAACAGTTCCGACGATGTAAAAGACTGGTGTAAGAAATGTACTATTTGTGCCACGAGTAACGGGCCTTACCGAAAAAGGAGAGCTCCTATGAGACAATATAATGTTGGAAGCCCGTTTGAAAGAATAGCTTTGGACATCGCTGGGCCATTTCCAGAAAGTGAAAACGGAGGCAAGTACATGCTGGTAGTAATGGATTACTTCACTAAGTGGGTCGAGATTTACGCACTTCCAGACCAGAAGGCCGCCACCGTTGCAGATAAGTTGATCCAAGAATATATCAGCCGATTTGGAGTGCGTGCCTTTGGAGATCCATAGTGACCAAGGCAGGAACTTCGAAAGCGATCTATTCCAAGGAATATGTGATAGACTAGGCATGAAGAAAACAAGAACTACCGCGTATCATCCGCAATCGGATGGTATGGTAGAACGATATGAATAGGACAGTCGGCAAGTATTTGACAAAGATGGTGTCCGATCATCAGCGAGACTGGGACCAATACCTTCCGTTCTTCACAATGGCCTACAGATCTGCTGTTAACGAATCAACAGGCCAGACACCAGCCAAAGTCCTATTCGGACGCGAAATGCGACTACCTTGTGATCTCGAGTTTGGATGTAAACCTGGAGAAGATGTAGCAGGTGAAGATTATGTGATCGAATTACGAAGAAGAATGGACGATGTACATGAGTTGGTCCGTTCCCACCTTCAGATCGCTAGCGACAGAATGAAGAAACGGTACGATACACAAGCCGAAAAGGGTTGCTTTAAGAAGAACGACAAAGTATGGCTGTATAATCCCAAGAAGCGAAAAGGTTGTTCTCCCAAATTGCAGCAGTTTTGGGAAGGCCCATACCTAATTATGGAGAAGATCAACGATGTCATCTACCGAATAAGCAAGATTCCGAGGGGAAAGCCGATGATAGTACACCATAACCGGCTGGCGTCTTTTGAAGGTGACCACGACGTAGATGAAGAAGTGGAGGTAAACCAAGTCCAAGACGTGTCTGACCTCACGTTTGAGGTAATTCATGGGTGCCTATGGAGGTACCGTGTAAAGCAAGACATGGTGTTACCACTGAAGAAAAGCAAGATCTACTCGCGCTCTCCGATGACTACTCGCTGGCCCTTACCATCCCGGCCAGTATCAAAGACGCACCAGGGGTTGGCATCCGTCTTTCGAAGGAAGTTTGGTCGAGTTGCAGAACTTCAGTGCCAGGTGCCAGCTCCCGGTAAAACCTTGAAATTCCAAGATGCATCACGTTACCTTTTCTACCTGGTAACAAAAGACACTGCCTGTGACCAACCTACCTACCGAGATGTATGGGAAGCCTTACTTCAATTGAGGAGAGCACGTACTAGAGTCCGACGTGCAAAAGTTAGCCATGTCAAAGTTGGAGTGCCGCCAATTAGATTGGAGGGTTAAACGAAATATGGTGGAGGAGATCTTTAAAGACACCGAAGTCCAGGTGTTAGTCTGTTGCAATCCGCATAGTTACTGGTGCGGAGAGAAAACCGTCCCTTGTCATTTTTATACAACTGGAAGTTGTAAAAGAGGGTCCAGTTGCCGATACCAGCATACTGTTCCAGTTCTAGCCCCGACAAGGTTAAGGAGGAACCATCTTTTGAGAGGGGGGCAATGTTACGTAAAAATATGAGTCATAGTTTTAACCTGTAAACATGTTTTTATTCTAATATGTTGTAGAGTTTACGAGAGGCCTCGATTTACCTGAGCGACCTTCCAGAACCGATGCGAGGGAAATCCAGTTTGCCTTTACCGTTTCGCCATCGAAGGTTTTAGATTTTTCGAGATAAACGGCACTGGTATATAATAACGGAACTTTATTTGGAAGGGACAGTTAATTCTCAAGACCCGCGCTCGCGAATTTTGTTACGTACGGATATAATAAATTATTGTCAGATAAGTTAATATAAATAAAGAAATAAATTAAATCCGTAAGTGTTATAAATATTGAACCTTTTAATAAATTCACAACAATATACTCCATTGCAAAATTTGAGTAAATTTCAAATTGCATAATAAAACCTTACGAACTAGTTTACGAATAAGTTTAAGCTGCTGCATGTGATATACTTTATTTAGTTGCTTGTACCTAAACGTACTGTAAAATTTCTTAGTTATTCGTTAAGAAACTCTTCCACCGAATAATATGGTCTTTCAGATAGATAGGCTTTTCGTTTGAACACTTGATTAGGTAGACATTAAATTTAGCAATGTAGTAAACTTTTAATTAATATGTTTCAAATTTTAATTGTACATAGTTTGAATAAAAAAATTGATTGAGACGTTTTTAAGCTTTTGTTTATCTTTTTAAGATGTTTCTGACTACATGAAATCGAACGTATTATATACGATTGAACTGGTATTCAAGTAAAGATTTCGATAAAGGTACAATATACAGGGTGGTAAATCTGGCAACGCTACAAACATCAAATCTTCATATTGCAGAATTGGTGTATTCCTATTTTTGTATAATTTTACCATCCATTTAAGAGATTATAAGATAATTAAGAGAGATTGAATAATAAATCTGGATTACCCACTAATATTTGCTAGCCAAAATAAATCCTTTAATTCTTTACACAGCTCTATACATCATCCACACTTACTATATAATGCTATTAAAATGTATTTTACATATCTATTATACCATACATTATATTTTTGTAGTGAAAGTTTTGGATATTTTTAGGTGTTGGTCTTATTATTGATGAATTAAAAAAATCTGGTCATTATGACAATACCTTATAATATACTCGAGTGACAACGGAATACCATTTCCAAATGGAAGAACCAATTTGTACGATTCCGGCGTGGCGGAACCACTGCTAATTTCTTCTCCGTTACATAAAGAGAGAAGAAATCAAGTGACCAATTCATTAGCCAGTTTGCTAGATATCGTTCCTACATTATTAGATTGGTATGGAATTAAAGATGAGAATAATATTGAAGAAAACACAGTTGGGAAGAAATTCGATTACTTGACAGGAAAATCATTGTTGCCACTTTTGATTAAAGGTAATTTTAAAAAATTTCCGTTTCATTTTAAAACATTTTATTTTAAACATTAAATTTTATAAGATTTTTGTAAATAAGATATAAGATTTCAACGTATTTGAAACTCTTAAATGTGGAAGATGATAATCAATTACTTCTCTCTCTAGTCGCTTCACTCTGAGCGATAGCG
>NW_027314062.1:0-17885 GCF_040954645.1 Diabrotica undecimpunctata
CGCGCTATCTCAGAGTGCATCATGATCAGCCTGTATACTGGTTAGTTCATCAGCAGTAAGATTATTTTTCATTTGGGCGGAGAATGTACTGCATGTATCGTAAGTGTCTATTTGGGTGGTTTAAATGACAACTTGAAGTCTTTATTAAAAATACCTGCTTACAACCACTTTTTTGCTCTTAGCTTTGGATCCACATGTCTTTCATTGCAGTCATCAACGTACAGTTGATACAAATTTTCAATTGTAAGTTCTACAACCCTAGGTGGGTCCTAGCTGACTGTACAACTTTTTTCCAATTTGTTCGGTCTTCCATCAACCTAGGGTCAAATAGAATGTTCACGCGCTATCTCAGAGTTTGGATGTTATCTCTCCATTCTGGGACGCGCTATCTCAGAGTTGCCTGTGGGAATCTCTTCCCATACCAGTTTTATAAGTCTATCGTTATGCAGTCTGTGCACATGGCCTGCCCATCTTAGTCGCTGTGATTTAATTTCTTGAACAATATCGGCGTCATTGTAGAGTGCTTTTAATTCGATATTGGTTCTGATCTTATACTGGTTTGTGGTGATGTCATGGCGAGGTCCGAAAATTTTTCTAAGTATTTTTCGTTCAAAGCGATTTATGGTTTCGGTAGAAGTTTTACTGATCTACCTCTTTAATAAGCTTTTATTAAATTTCCTTTATTCTCAATTTTTTTCAACATATTCTCTACTGCTAAATTAGATATACAAAGTATGTTTCAAAACATAACCTTGCACACCTTAAGTCGCTGATTGTTCACTTTAAAATGGTAGTGTAGTGAATTATTTTTAGATTTGGTAGAGTTTGAGTCTCTTTTTCTTGATCGAAGAGTAGGTTGGATGTCGACACATGAGAAGTTAAATTGCTTTTTAACTATTGCGAGTATATTGCGAACTAAATAAAATGGTTATAATTATTTTAGTTCACAACAATTCCGCCAGATAGCAGGATACATAACACTACTTCCGGATAGTAAATAAGAGTGCACACATTTAGTAGAGGTAAACAACACCAAGTCCACAGTATGTTGTTTACCTCTGACTGGAAGTGGACTTGGTGTTTATTAAAAAGTCAGTAACTTGCCGTAAAATTATCTCTGAACATAGTATGGTTTACCTCTGCGTAAAACCAGAAAAGTTATATTCAAAAGTGCAATAATCTAAATTTTGATAAAAATGGACATAGTGTCTTTTACCTCCGGGGTACAGATATATATATATATATATATATATATATATATATATATATATATATATATATATATATATAAATACTTTAGTTACTTGTACCTAAACGTACTGTAATTTCTTAGTCATTCGTTAAGAAACTTTTCCACTGAATAATATGGCCTTTCAGATAGATAGGCTTTTGTCAATTTACGGAACTTAAGGAAAGAAGTTGTAGATTTAAGTGCAAAGTAGGTGGTTGTATAATATAGATTTGTTTACTAACTCACTGGACGGGATCGATAAATACACATCACAGGTTGAATTTATGGTGAAGTAGTCATGATAAGGTCTTGCTGGAAAAACATGTAGGTTTTTACGAATTAAGCAAACCGTTTCTAAAATATATACAGGAAGAAGTTAAAATCCCGTGATTGTTGAAGTAGCTTCTGCAATGTGTTATTCTACTGAGGCCAAAAAGATACCGTATTGCCCTTTTTTGTAATTTAAAAATAACATCAGATTGGGTAGCTGTACTAAAACCGCAAAAAGGAAGGCCATATTGAAGATGAGACTCTAACAGAGTAAAATATGTTATTTTGGAAGATGCTAAATTGATTTCCTTCAAAACAGATCCTATTGCATAGCAGGCTAAGGCTAGTTTCTTACTTAACAAATCGATATGATAGGGACCTTTAAGGTTGCTGTTTATAAAAATACCAAGAAATTTTACAGAATCAACGATATTGATTTGGCTGTTATTAAGTTGCAAGGGTTGAAGCGCTCCTTTATAGGATAATGCTACTATCTTATCCACGTTAAAAGAGAGTAAATTAGAGACGGACCAGGTTTTATTTTAAGTAGATCAGAAGTTATAATTGCATGAAGAGTTGCAATATTAGAGTTCTTCCAGGTAATACTGGTATCATCAGCAAAAAGAAAAATGTTTCCATCGATTTTTAAGTTAGTCATGTCATTTATAAAGTTAATTAGAAGTAGAGGAACCAATACTAAACCTTGTGGTACTACACATACAATGCTTTTGTAACTAAAGTCAGTATCATTTGCTCTATCTAGTTGAGGTAATAACATATTTTGTAATTAAAGATTTTGAGAAAAACCACATTTTTAAAACTGGTGAAAAAGGGTCAATTTTTGAGCAATTTTTTCAAACATCCACTATTTTGGTTTTTTTAAGATTTATCATTTTTTCTAGTAAACTCTCACGTAAGGGCCCTTCTTTTTTAAAACCCTTCTCGAATTTTATATTTCAGATTTGCCGTTCCAGTAATTTTTTGACGAAAAATTTTTGGCGAAATTTTTAAAATATAAGAACAGTGGAGAAAAAAGGGAAAAAAATTCCAAAGTTCTATAATAATAAAAAAAATTGCCATATAGAATAAAACAGATAGAAAAAAATTATTGAATTTTGTAATTTTTTATTCTAGACGGTTTATCTTACACAAATGTTTCATAAAATTTATAATATTATTATTATAAAAAAATGTTTTTGCATGTCTACTTAATAGAATTTTAAAATTCTCAATGTAATCACTATTGGCTCTGCAATTGTGGTTTTGCTTGGCCCGTCGTTCGCCAGACGTAATTTGCTAAAGTGTGTGCGACTGGAGTTATCCAAACCTCTCGTTAAGCGACCTTCAGTTTTATTTGCGTTTGGGTAAGCGTCGTGTTTCATCGTTACCACATAAAATCATCCTAGTACAAACCTCCTTATTGGTAGAGCTGGGAATCCATATTCGTTGGATCAGAAAGACTAGCACTTTTTAGAGTAAGTACTCTGATTCGGCAAATAGTGATTGCTAATTGTACAGGGTGTATCCGATTGGTAGTGTGCGCCATATTCGAGCTTTGGCCGGTTCCTTTGGGATCCTTGAGTCAGCGCACCAGTGCAGTTACTAACCAGTCGGATTTTTCGAACTCCTTTAAGGCTGTACACCCTTCCAGTTTTCTGGAAGCCTTAGTTTTTAGAGTAACTTAGATCCCAAATTATCTAAGTGGTGGGTAAGTTATTGTTTCCTACTCATCCAGTTACTCTACAAATCATCGAACGAGATGATCATCTGCATTATCATCATCATTCTGTAGTCCCTATCCATCGCCTTTCTCCATGTTATTAAGGAACCTTGTTCTAAATCTTCCTCTTCTCTGATCAATGAGCCTATCAAGGAGCATTTTTCTAACTGAGTCATTTTGTTCCATCTGCATTACATGTCCTATCCACCTCAGACGTCCTATCTTAATATGTTTTACGACATCAGGTTCCTGGTATATTCTTTAAAGTTATAAGTTGTATCGTCCCCTCCACACTCCATTGTCATTTAGTGCTCCATAGATTCGCCTTAGTACTTTTCTTTCGAATCATTCGAACATGTTTTTATTATTTTTTGTTAGAGTCCAGGTCTCTGAACCATATGTTAGGACTGGGCGTATTATTGTTTTGTAGAGTTTAATTTTGGTGTAAATGTAATCACGATTACATTGTTCTTATTATAATAGCATGTTGACGCCTATGAAAGATCGAGAAACTCCGTATTTGTATCGTATTTTTAGCTATGTTATGGAAATTTTATATACAGGTGACGTCACTTTGTATAAATCGTGACGTGAAATCATTTTAGTATGAAAAATACTAGAGATAAGTATGTAAATGTAAAAGGATTATTTAAATCCAATTGATTTAGTCGTAAAAAATGCTTATTAACCCAGTTTTTAGAGTGAAGTAATGAAAGAAAATATACCAATAAATTTTAAAATGCATTTATTTATTTAAGCTTATTACACATTACAATCAATTGTCTATCATTTTTATGCAAATTATGCTTGTCTTGGCCTGTAGGTTTTATTAGAGAACATAATATTAACTTGTTGAACTCTCATGTTAGGGGTTAGGAAGTCTGCCAAAGTATCTACATTGTCTCTTGGCTGTCTGTCAAATGGATAACCCATGGAACGTTTATCAGGATATAGCTTATCTTTCAAACCACAATAGCTGTCAGCGTCATTGCAAACACCTTGGTTATCTTGATTTATCTGTAAATTAAAATTAGTATGATTACTGTATATAAATGAAAGGACACTTGCATGTAAATAATAAACAAATATATAAAACGTGATATGGTAGCTAACATATTCGATATGAAAAATAAAATTTTAATTTTCATAAATTCTCATTTTGTACTTTGCACCATTACGTTAACATCTAACTATGAACTCAAAATTCAATATGGCGGGTATTAAACAAGCCGGAAAAGTAGTCTGCGAATATTGTAAGAAAACGGCAGTAAACGCTAAAGCTAAATGTTTAAATTATGAAAAGTTTTATCATGATGGTTGTGCAAACAAATTAGCAAAAAAGTTTTGTGATAATCAAAACCTGCAAAGTGAAAAACAAGATAACAATGAAGAAACATGTGAGTACTTAGATTCCATAAACTCCGATCCTAGTGACAATGAAATCCAATTATTGAGGATTTTGGTTGAAAAAATAAGAAACAAAATATTATTCTTGAAGAGAATTCACACCTTTTAATAGAAAAAATTAAATTAAATTTTTAGAAGAAAAATTGCTTCTTCTTCTTCTTCTTCGTGCAACTAGGATTACTCACGTTTGTCTGCCTCTTGTTCTGTTTCAGTCGTTGTTGACTGTACATTATCTTTTTACCTTTTTGGCGGCCTTCCAACGGGTCCTCTGTTATAGGGCTTGTTGTTTTTACAGATGTTCACTAATCTATCTGGTCCCATTCGGTTTTCATGTTCGTTCCAGTTTTTTTCTTGTTTTTATCCACCTGTTAATATTTTTAATTTTGCATTGTTTGCGTATACTTCTGTTCCTTTGTCTGTCTCTTCATGATATGCCCGCTATTGATCTTAATACTTTCATTTCGATATTGTTGATTTGTTGTTTCGTCTTTTTGTATCGGTCCCTGTCTTTGCTGCATATGTTAGGATTGGTCTTACTGTTGTCTTGTATACTTTCATTTTACTTTCCGTGGTCAGATATTTGTTTCTCCATATGGTTTTTCGGAGGCAACCACTTATTCTTACCGCTTTTGATGCTTGCCTTGTGGTCTCTGCTCTTATATCCCTGTCACTAGTGATCTCTACTTCTAGGTAATTGAATTTCATTACCTGTTCTACAATTTTGCCGTCTATTTCTATTTTGTATTTACGCGGCTCTTTACTGACCACTATACATTTAGTTCTTTTTACTGATATTCTCATATTAAGTTTGTTTGCTGTGATATTGAAAGTGTGGAGCTGCCTTTGTAGGTCATCTTCGTTATCAGCAATTAGTCCTGCATCATCGACATAACATAGTATCATGATTTTATGCGCTCCCATGTTGTCTCCATGTCGTTTTCTTACTTCGTGAATAATTTGATTCATCACCATATTGAATAACAATGGACTGAGCGGATTCTCCTTGGCGGATTCCTCCTTTTAGTTCTATGCATTCTGTTTCCCCTGTTGGCATTATAACTCTGGTCTTGTTGTTCTTGTTAATTTCATTAATTGTCCTTATTATCTGATGGTCTATTTGTTCAGCTTGTAATAAATTTAAGGTGTCATTTCGCTTCACCCTGTCAAAAGCACTTTTTAAATCTACAAAGCACATGTATGCTGGTTTTCCATATTCAATAGACTTCTCTATTATTTGTGTAATAATAAAAATTGCGTCTATTTTGCTGCGGTTTTTTTCTACGATTTTATCTTTTATGACTGCCGTTAACAACTTTAATGTACTATTCATCAGACTAATGCCTCTATAATTTTCAAGATTTATTGAGTTCCCTTTTTAAGTATAAGTAGCAAGAGACTTTCCTTCCATTCCGCTGGTACTACTTCGGTATTTATTATATCGACGAATAATTACGCGCTATCTCAGAGTAGTGTTGTTCCTTCATATTTTAGCAGTTCATTATTTATCTTAGCAGGACCAGGTGCTTGGTGAAAAATTGCTGTTTACCCATAAAATATAAGTTATACTATCGAGAAAACCATGTCCAAAGAAAATTTGAAAGGCAAGTCAACGAAAATTAAGTGGGCTAAACAATTTAAACTCAGATCATATCAAAATAGAGACACGGAATTGACCGGCGCCACCTTTAATAAATGTAAATGTAACCAAAAATAAAAACAACCGTACACAAAAGAATGGAAATGAAAATATTGTTAATATACAGCAAGTTAGAGCTGCAATTCATGAAATAGAAACGATTTGTTGTTGAGACAAAAAAATAACGACAATATAACAACTATTCTCAATACAGTATCCTTACATATGACAAGATTATCACCTGATCCTAAATTAGAAAATTTTTAATTAATGATAAATAACACTTTTCATAAGCATAAAAGTCATAAATCAAAGTACCCAGAGGCTTATGCATCTTTTAAGGTAACTATTAACCAGTCAAATTTTAGCAGACCTTGGCAGAGAGAAGTTTGGCCTAGTGAGTCATTAATTTCACAGTTTTTTGGCAGTAAAAGGATGCCAGTATAAATGAATCTAACAGTAGATCCTTCAAATTCAGAAATCAAAAAGATTCAAACGAAACAAATGAGGTAAATGTTATTAGCACAAATAGTCCTTGCAGTAGTAATCGACAAAGCTCTTTTAGGTCCCTAGAGTTATATTATCAGAATGTTCGTGGTTTAAGAAATAAAGTACATTATTTTTATAGCAGTATATTGTCTCGTAACAACGACTTCATTTTAATTACTGAATCGTGGTTAAATACTAGTGTCCAGGATGCTGAGCTGTTTGGCAAAAGTTTTAATCTAGCCAGAAGAGATAGAGATTATAATAAAACTCGTGGTGGTGGTTTGATCATTGCAGTTAAAAATTCATACTTTTAATTACATTTTTTTCTGTAAAATGTGTTTGGTGATAAATAAATGGTTCTTAGGACAGACTTTCAAAGGCACAGTTAAACAGAATATCAATTCAAAAATTAAATAAAGAAATATGATTACTCATCTATACGATAGCTTTATACGATAAAGCTTTTAAAAGACTGTTGGTGTTAAAAGGACTTAAATAGACTATGATGTCAACAAAGTGGTATTGGTTCTTTACCTATCTCTTTAGCTAGTTATCCATTATCCAGCATTCAACACTTACAGAGAATTGAGATGGAAGATGTACTGGCGTGCTGTAACAGTACGCTAGAGTAAATAATAAGAGATGCAGAGAACTAAGCAACATATGCAAAAACTTAAAGAAATCGATTCAAATATTGACCAACATAATATCTTGTATTGGACTTTGACTTATGTACAAAAATTCTATTCATTTTTATACAAAATTTTATTTTTACTAAGAATAAACCGTTTCTGACGTGGAGATCAAAACATCAAAATAAACAATTTTAAACTAAACTTGTGGTTTATTCATGTCATAGGAAAATAGCTTCAGAACGTACTAATTATAATTACAAAAATATATTCGCTGTTTTCTACAACACAAAAATAGCGATTTAATCATGATGAGATTTATTATTCTTGAGATAAGAGCTTCTAGATCTGCTAGACTGGGCTATCCTATTGGCAAAACCCAAAGAAACTCGACAAAGAAGTTGACCAAAGCAGAGATAAAATGATGATTTCAATAAAGATTAAGAAAAATCGGTGTAGCCAACTGGCATCAAACTACGGAGAATAACACATAATGCAGAAATAAGCTTTGCATTTTCGAGGGTAAAATAAGGCCAATAGTGAAGATAGTTAGTCAATTATTAACAAATCTTCTCTTTTTTACCGACACCAGTGTAAGTAAGTAAACTTAATTTAAAATACCTGAACAAATTTGTACTTACAGCATCATCTCTCCAGTTGGAAATCATAACAAAAAGTTCGCATTGAAATCCAGGACTGTCAGTATTACCCATAGGTATCAGCATATGTTGGGGCCAACCACATCCGCAGAAATTAAATTGAGCCAAACGTTCACCTCCTTCGGGCCTTGTGGTATCTAAGTCACGGAAGGTCCTTTCAAAGGGTATGGTTACGGAAGAATCCGTGGAATTACGGGTTATTATGTTTTTGCCTTGTTTCACTAAAAATATACAAAGTTAAGTAACTAAAATTTTACAGTAATTATAAAAGTAATTAGAAAGCAAAAAAAATTTTGGTTTACGAAGTCCTTAGGAAGTTTATTAAAGTTATTCTAGCCAAAAAATACTTCCAGTATCTTCAAACAAGGGTCATTTTAAGCAGAAATATTTACCTGCTTTAATGTAGGGCTCTCAAGGATGTACTTGCTCAAAATTTTGAGACGTTATTTTTTAAACAACAGTAAAATAGAGATATAAATTAAAAATGGTACTTACAACTAACTTTGAACTTATCAAGTTCAATAAACATGTGTTTCTGATCTCTAAATAACCATGGATTGCCCCTTTCATCGTGTTTGGGAGCCATAAATATTCTGCATGTTCCTTGTTTAGCTGATCCGTTATTTGAAACTGTAATTCGGTATTTAAATTCATGGTGGTCCAAATGAGTAAAACGAACAAACACTGCACCGCGTGGTTGGAAGTCCATTCCGCGAGATAGATCAACATCAGATTGTTTCCAGAAGGTAGTTAAAATGTTAGGCTGTCCTTGCGATGATTCTATTGTTACATTGTCGACTGTAACTCCTGGGTAATTAAGCTAAAAAATTTTAAATGTTGGTAAATACAAAGTGGAGTTTATTATTATATTTTGATTTACCTGTTGATACGTGTATCTAGGCAAGGATGATTTAAAATTTTGGAAAATGTCATCAATATATGCGTGCCATCTATAAAATATAGGATCGCGCATAGCAGTTGCGGAATCACCCATCACTCCAAAAGATTCCTAGAAAATATATATGGTTCATAGAATATAAACAAATGTGCACAATTTTCTCTAAATAAAAATGTTTTTTGCTTTTTGATTTTGGTAATTCAATTTCAAACACACCTTGTATGAAACACCCAAACAGAAACGACTGAGAATTCGCTGTGTGCGAGTACTTGGAGGATATACGAGAAACGATCGTGCGCGTGAAGCGGTGAAACCTTGCATTTAAATTAGCACACTTCATTAGTACTATCATAGAACAAAATGGGATTAAGCAAATGTAATATAAATTGTAAAAATGTTTATAAGCAAAAATGAATGCAAAGAAAAAAGTTAACTTCTGATATAAATTACAATAATTATTGTATTAAATAATTAAGTTTAAGTCATTTTATTTGTAGTTTACTAAAAACTACACTAATCTATGCCACTAGGTGTCGTTCTTTCGAAATGTTTACTTTTTAACAACATAGATTATCTTTAATATTCAAATGATGAAATCTAAACGTAAAAATATAGTTATCTATTTTTACAATTAAAAATCTATTAAACATTTTCCGTAGTTAAATATTGATATAAATTACAATAATTATTTTATTAAATAAACAAGTTAAGGTCATTTTATTTGTTGTTTACATACGAGTAATAAATTAAAAGTGCTAACAATTTCGCTGATCTACGACACTACGTGTCGCTCTTCCGAACTTGCATATAGCGAATAGCCTGAATGTGTAAGATATCTAACAGCGTTGTAAATAAATTTTAATGAAAGTATACAAATTAATAAATTCTTAAGAACTTGAAAAACAATGTATTAAAGAAGTTCATAAATGAACACATTCTGAAATAGAAAACAATCAATATAGGATTCCTAAGCGTAACAAAAATTAAAGAGAGATGAATTTTCTGCTTGGAATAAAACTGTTGACTGACTGGACATGTCACAAATATTATTATATAGAGGTGAGGAATGATTTGAAAATCAATTAGCTATTTCTGTGACGGCTTTATATTATACATCACTATTATGCAAAATAATAATTCGTTTAAAAATGCATAGATATCTAGGAGTATTAGTGATGTTATGTCTCGTCTATACTGGGTGTACTAGAAAATAGTGCATTCTTTAAAGGTTTAGGTAGAAGGCGCCATATAGAGCAAAAAAGTCCAATAACATTGTTTTCTAAATTTAATCGTTTGACCAAAAAACGAAAGTACATTTTGGTATGTTTAGTGTTTTAGCCTTTAGTGTTTTGGGTAATTCATATGGTTCGATTTAACGATTGTTAACTATTTCCGCCCATAAATTTATGCCAAAGTTTCGTTAAAAATTTGTCCTACGAATTAAATAAGGGTTTTTGTCACCCCATATGCGGCAATTATGAAATTTATACACACCGTTTCTCGTAAAATATGCTTCATCCGCAAATACCACTTCAGATGAAAATTCAGATTATCTGATGTATTTCTCTTGAAACCACCTACAAAATGTTAATCTTCGAGGAAGATCACCTTGATGTAAATCTTGTACTCTCTGATAGTGGTATGGGTATAGAAGTTGTTCTCGAAATGTTCTATGTACAACGTTTTTCGACATTCCAACTATTTTAGCTACTGTTCGAGTACTTACATTTGGACAATTCTCCACAGCATCTAAAATGTTGTCTTATATATTTATTCGACGGATACTTCTTGTTATTCCTCTTTTTTTTTGTATAACAGAACCCGTTTCTAATAATTTTTGGGAAACATTTACAAAAGTTCGAAAATTATTTCGCTTTTCGGAGTACCGATACACATACATTTGGACAACTAAATTACTATTACACTGCGCTTCTCCATAAATAATCAACATGTCATGGTACTCTTGAATCGAAAACATTTTGTGACACTAAACACGATTGTTCGAAAATATCTGTTTACTAAAGTTGTCACTGTCTACGTTTAGATTTTTATACTGCACGTAGTTGACAAATTTCTTTTTGCATGCCAAAATACTTACTAGATGTCTATGGTCTGGATCGTGTATATATGAAATAAATATGTGGCCCATGTTATGTATATCTCCATAAAAATCTCTATTGGGTGAAAGAATACTGGATTCGATCATATTGCCCAAGGTATCTATTCCTGTGGCTTCGTCTAGCAAAATGGTTCGACCATTTCTCTAAAAAATTAAAATAAAGGTAAAATAAAATTTTGATATGTAATGAGAGCACCCGTTACACCCGTATTCCAAATTTTTAAAATAAATACATACATGATAATTAGTACAAAATAAAAAAAGTAAATTATTTAGAATGCTAATATTTACACAAATCGTTCATAATAGACCATAAGGTAAAAGAAAGAAATGATGAAAAGGATCTGAAGGAAAGGTATATAAAATAGTGAAACAATAAATACTTATCGAATAATCTCGAGAAAGATGTAAGTATAAGATTTATATATTTAAAAGGTTAGCTGAAACGATATTGCACTGGTTGAAAAGTTCATCTACGTGAAATCTATGCTTCATTTATTTTAAATATATTATTTATTCTTGGTTATTTCAGTCTTTGGTTAGAATTTATTAAATATAAATAGTACTAGCGTTTTTAAAATGAACAATAGGGCGGGCATGTTTTCGACGCTGAAGTACCTGAGGGTTTTAAAAGTACCCTTGTTTTGGACGCAGCCGGAAGGATTATCGCAGGTACCAGATATTAGATATAATTAGGGTTTAATGATGGTCATTGAAATTTACTTATAATAGTTACTAGTTATTAGTTTGTCAGAGAATAGTGAGAAGTGAACATGGAAATTTCAACGTTAGTAAGTAATCGTGGTAAAATTTTGCTCAAAGTGAACAGTGTTACTTTTTCTCAAGATAAAGTACTAAAATCGGGAGAAACGTATTGGAGGTGCGTAAAACGGTCGTGTAAAGCGAAGATATTCACAAAAGGGCCAGAAAAGTTAGTGATCCGAAGTAATCTAGAACATAATCACGAGTGTGATATCAAGACGCTTAATAGACAGATTGTGCGTAGCAGTGCCAAAAGGAAGGCTAAGGATAATTTGACCGAAAGGCCGTCCAAAATCATACATAGTGCGTTGAAAGAAAATGTAGATTGCTTGAGCCACATTTCTGTTAAAGACGTTAATTTAATACGAAATCAAATATACAGTGAACGGCGAATGGCTCAACCGAAACTGCCCAAAAGTAAAGAAGAAACTATTGCTGCGGTAAATATTATGAATATCAAAACACTTAAAGACGAGAATTTTATATTTGCGGTTGAACAAAGTTCTAACATTATCATCTTCTCGTGTAACACTAACATGCGTTTTCTGTGCGGCAGTGAAACGATTTATATGGACGGTACATTTAGTTACTGTGCTCAATATTTCAAGCAATTTTTTACCATACATGTATTTATCAATGGACATTATATACCATTGTGTTATTGTTTACTTCCCGACAAATCGGAACAAACCTATATAATACTATTTAATGTTTTGAAACGCAAATGTGAAGTAATTGGTCTAAAATTCAATCCAAAAATCATTTTCTCCGATTTTGAAAATATAAATTGGCAGACAGTAAAATATCTAAATAGCTGAAATATATTTTTGGGCTGCCATTTTTACCTCCCTCAGAAGTCGAAGAATCTTTCATATATGATTTTATGACTATTCAACCAAAGGATTCAAAAATTGAAAAGTTTTCCGACTACTTATTGGACAACTACATTGGCGACCACGCAACATTTCCGTCGGAGATGTGGGCTGCGATGAGTGAGAGTTTACAATTAACAACTAATGCTTGTGAATCGTTCCACTCGCGTTTTAATGATAATTTGACCATACTCATCCAAATATTTTCCATTTTATTGATGTTTTAAAAAATTTTCAAACTGAAACTTACATTAAAATTAATAGTGTCTGTAATAGTGAAAGTAATAGACTTAAAGATCCAAAGAGTAGAAAAAAAATTATGTTCGTTAGAAATAGGATACATGAGTATCAAACTAACTGTATCGATCGATTCCATTTCGTAAAATGTATGTCGTATTTATTTCAAAGTGACAAATAAACCTTATCAAGCTTAATCTCTAGAATTTTATTACCTGACTTTCCATTTACATTTCAATTACACCCAGCGTCAAAATCATGTATGCAGAAACAGGTAATTTTATTTTTCAGTGTCGAATTTTAAATTTAGCGCCCAAATCATGCACGCCCGAACAATAATATATCAAAATATTTTAATACAATTATAAAAAAAAACGTGTGGCACTTAGGGACTGCCGACAGAAGTGAATACTTCTTATAGCGCGTTATTACTATATGTGGGCTATTGGAATTTTATATCTGCTTATTACTGAATGGTTAATATTTTTTTGTAATAACACCACACATTGAATATCTTTAAAATAAAAAAAATCTTAATTTTTTCCTTTAATTTTTTTTATTTTAGTCATTTTCAAAATTTGTTAATATAATATAAAATTTATATAATTGAATACTTAATTTTGATTATTATTATGTTTTAAACAATAGTATGCATATATTTATATTTAAATCAATGACATCTTAATCTTAACAAGCCATTTGCGTCCGAAATAAAAAAAGGAAATAGACGCGGAGATAGCCACGGACTGGTGACGTCAGTCCAAAAGATTTAAAAATTTTTGTTTTTACTATTTTCTTTACAATTTCATCATATTTTAAACCTTCCTTGGACTCTTAAAAAGATTTAAAAATCAAAATTAGCCAAATCGGCCCAGTCGTTCTCTAGTTGTGGTTAAAAAGTTTTATAAAATTAAATATCTTTTGTTAAACGTCATTTTTTATCTTTAATTAGTGTTTGAACTTTATAATAAGTGTATACAGTTAAGTCAGTGTGTCACGCATAAAACTAAAGACAAACCAGCTACCGCCTTTCATTAAGTAAACACAAAGTCATGTTAATGTTTATAAACGCTCTAGACTCATTACATCGAAAAAAAAAATTGGTACAAAAAAGAAACTTAAGGACGTTTTCAGATTCAGATTTAAGTAAAATTTGTGACGTTTCTGATTTGTTTACGTGTGGCTGTCAGTTTGATGAATTTTTTGCTGTTTATTTATATTACACACAGTTGTTTTCACAATCACGTTTATATTGGAGTTTAAAATTTTATGGTAAGTGTATTCTATTTTGCCATTAATTTCCATACAAAGTTAACCCCATTCCCACAGTTAATGAATGGTTTAGTTTAAGTTTCCGCAAAAGTGAAAGAAATGACAAAAAGAAAGTATTTTATTGAATTTTTTGAGAGTATGCCTGTAAAAACTCTTACCTCACAAACACAAGAACTCGTTTTAAATTTAATCGAGTAATTTGAGTTGGAAAAAAGGAATGGGATATCGTTGGAACCGTTGTGATCTATTCAAGAGATACAAAATGTGCAATTTTCAAATGTACACTATTATAAATATTTATTGATGACGAACATAAATATTATTAATATTGTTTATTTACCAATTTTATTACATAACAAAATATTTATAATTAAAAACTTTTTATTTTTGGTGTTTTTCAATTTCAATTAAAATATTAATACTATTTTAACATTGCTTTTGGGAGTATCAACTGCACTTTTGGCAAGAAACACGGTATACAATATACGAGAAAGAAAAGAAAAAATGATGTTTTATCTTCTCCAGGAAAAATCAGACCCCGTTTAAAAACGAAAACTACTGATTAACCTGAGGGCAATAAAATGGAAATTCGAAAAACAATATATAATATGTACCAGGATAGTAAGTAACCAACTTTCTGTTTAGAATTACGGGTAGGAATTAACATGTTATAGTAATATATTAAAATAAATAACTTTGTAGAGAAACATGTAACACGCGAAGCATTGATCAATGAGCTGTAGACTAAAAAAATTGTTTCTGCAAGTAAAATATCCTAGAGTAGAATAATGAAAGATTTCGGCTTTAAATTAAAAAAGATGATCATCGAAGAGCTTTAATTGAAAGAACTCATATGGCAGTACAACGATCGTGTTTCTTAGGGTGCATTCATAACGGAGACCATTGCATCGTATCCTCGCCTAGATCATAGCACTTCACTGACAGTCAACGCTCGCATTTAAAATAATGCATTTATTTTACCTGGTGATGGATACGATGGTCGGAGCACGAAGGGTCGGTGGTCGGCGCCTCGTAGTGTCGATCGTAGAGTACTAGGATCGAGGGTCAAAAAAATACTAAGCAGGAATACTATGGTCCAAGTCTATGGTCCGATACCTGGCTCGAGGCTGGGCGCCGCGTTTTGACAGTGAACGCTGGCATTTTTAAAATAATGCATTTATTTAAACTGGCGATGATAATACGATACCATCTTATGGTCCGAGCGAGGGTCGGCGCCTCGTTATGAGCCCATACTTACGTAAATACATCAAAAACAGAAATAGTACATATCCACGAGAAGTTGAAGAGAAGGGACAACAGCAGAAGTGTACGTAAACTAGCTGATTACGACGGAAAAAGATTTATTGTGGTTCATGCCAGTTAAGCAGAAGGTTTTATTTGAGACGCCAGTTTGTTGTTTTGTTCCAAATTTTTGACCACAGATTATCGCGTGAAGTGAATAGTAAATTATTTACTAAATGGATAAGTACACACTTTCTTCTTAATTTAGAAAACTCATTTTTAATTGTCAACATACCATAGTAAAATCATGAATAAACAACCTTTCTCTAAATGGTTAATATCAGATATTATAGATTGGTTGAAGAAATACAATGCTATTGAACATAAGTTAAAACCAGAATTTTTAAAATTGGCCAAGATGAATGGACAAGAAAATATATACCTATATATACACACTAGATAATGTTAGATATAAAAATATTTGGTTATTTTAATAAGTTATATACTAGAGAATTTTATAAAAATTATTTATATGAGGGTATTCTTAAGAAATTAGCATATAATAAGTGTAAAAAGTTTTATTTTAATAATTATAATATTGTAAATATATTTAAGTGAGCCATGTGATTAGGCAACCAAACATACCTACTCGGAATAAATGACAGTTACAGAAATTAATAATTTGCGAATGTGAAATAGGGTTATGTGTTAGTTTAAAATGTTTAGTTTACATATAGTTACGGATTTGAAGTAGTGTAGTTTATTAATTAAGGTGTTTAATTTACATATAAGTTTATATTCTGATCTGAAAAGCCTAAATGTCGATAAGATTCTCGATAGAAAAGTAAAGAATTCTCTAGATCACGGAAGATGGCCTGTTTGCGAAATAGACTATTCCAGAAAATTCAGATATGTAGGAAATGGAACAAATCGAATAGGATTTCTTGCCAGATGGTTCTGGAAGATTGAAAAGGTATAAATACTCGGTGATTTGGATTCAAAATGGTCAGTCAGTTAGTAAGAAAGTTAGATAGAGTTAGTAAGAAGTCAGACAGTTACAGTATAAAGTCAGTCGGTCCTATTTTCAATATAGTTCAAGATAGAATACAGTCAGTCAGTTGGTGAAATGTTCAATATAGTAAGTTTAATGAAGATTAAGAAACAGAATAAAGAAAATATTATTGAAGATTAAAAATTATGTTATGTATAAATGGTGATTGGATAATGGAACAAAGTATAATTGAAAATTAAAATTATATAATATATTTGGTGATTGGATATTGGTATATTGAAAAGAAGAATAAATATAAATGCTATTAAGAAGAAAAATATTTTAAATTGGTGGAAGCTGATAATAGGAAAAAGGAATTTCACAAAAACAAGGATAACCGAAGCTGAGAACGAAGACATTGAGTGGTGATTAAAATCTATATAGTGGAGAACAGTTTTATTTAGGCATTCAGTGACAGAAAGGTACAAAATTTTGTTAATATAATTTAGTTAGTGTCATAACAATTTCAATTTTAAAGATAGTCTGTTTAAATTTTACATTGTCTATAGAATTTAAATAGTTTCATAAGAATTTCAATTTAAAGATAGTTTATTTTAAATTTACATTGGCTATGTTAGATATATATGTGTGTTTCATAATAGATATAATAAAGATAATTTAAAAAAATGCTTACAAACTAATTCTTTGAGAACCACGATAAAAACCCTATATATATATATATATATATATATATATATATATATATATATATATATATATATATATTATTAAAAACACTCATTGCTCATTATTCAGAAATAATACATCATCACACTATATATATATATATATATATATATATATATATATATATATATATATATATATATATATATATATATATATATATTGTAGATGAATTGATACGTGAATATGGACATAAAGTGCTTGGATTGTCACTGTATTATCCAGATTTTAATGCTATCGTATGGGCAGATTGCAAGACGTTACTATAATACGTATATTAGTAGAGATGTATGTAGAGATGAACATGTTTTAAGTATCTGGAAGGAAGCAATTTAAAAGTGTAACCATGTCACCTGGGCAAAGTGTTTAGAATATACTAATAAATTAATTAAACAGTGGATTATTAGAGAAGAAAATATGTGTAATATTAATATCGAACCTGTAAGAATTAACATTGGAGATAACAGTTCGGATTCTGAAGGCAGCGAAAAACATACGTTCAAAATCTTGCAACAATATTATTTGAACTTAATAATGTTTCATCCTTTAAATATTTTTACTGTTACCTATTACATCAACTCATTATAAATATATTTAATCATATATTTTTTTTAAATTGTTTATTTATTTATTAATCTCTTATAATATTAAAAGAATTTTTATTAAGCTACCTACTTCAAATGTACTCTGAGATAGCGCGT
>NW_027314063.1:0-17884 GCF_040954645.1 Diabrotica undecimpunctata
ACGCGCTATCTCAGAGTTATTTCTTGTCTTCAGTTTTGTCTACGAATTGGTTGTTTGTAATTTGAATATATATTATATAATTGTTGAGACTGTGTGCAGACATTTTATAATGTATCTATAATAAATATCAAAGTGAATATTGTCGTTGCACTTAACCCTGTCTGATACGTTAGTAATTATAAATAAAACAACTGGGAGCTGCTGTCCAAGGATTTGTGAAACTCGTTGGGTTGAAAGGCATGAAGGTCATGTTCAGTTCCAGGGCGAATCAATCATCAAAATAAATAACGCTCATTAAAACAATTTCTACGTGGAATGACAGTAAAATGTCAGCTGATGAATTTTCATTAATGCAAACTATTAGTAGCCCAGAAGTTCTCATTTCAGTAGTTTGTCTTAGTGATGTTTTAGGTACAAATGTATCACTTAGTCGTCATCTTCAGTCACCAAAATTAGATTTGAAGAAGGCTACTGAGGTCATAGAGGACACTAAATGCATTCTTCAAAATAAAAGATCAAATGCTGAATATGTTTTTAGCAAACTTTACTGTGAAGCAAAGGAAATAGATGAACAACTAGACATTGAATTGAAGATGCCTCGTATAGTTTCTCGTCAAAACCTGTCGTCAAAACCAATCTACTAACTCTTGCGAAGAATATTTCCGAAGATCTATTTATTTACCCCTTTTAGACAATATCTTAACTGATTTAGAAGAACAACTTTCACCGAAAGTTATGAATCTATTTAATTTTGGAGTTTTTTTACCTAAAACTGATAACACACCAGAAGATAAAGTTGCATTAAAATAATTGTATGACACCTTCCAGGATAATATTGGACCATCTACTGCATATTCCACATTAGAACAAGAGTTTTCACTGTGGATTCAAAATGTGAAATTCAATATATCCAAATATCAGAATATTTCTGCAAATATTAATTGCACTGCCAGTCAGTTCAGCAACATCAGAGCATAGTTTTTCTACGCTTAAGCGTCTAAAGATGCTTGGCTCAGAAATAGAACTTCAGAGGAAACGTTAACTGGTTTAGCACTCATCAATGTGCATCCTGAAAATTCTCTAATGTTGATGCAATCATAGAGCGATTTGCTAAATCAGATAGGCGAAAAGAATACATTTAATAAAATTATATAATATTTACTTATCTTATTCTTATAGTATTTTTAATCACTGAACTTTTATTTACCACTCGTTGCCGGCTGTTGCTGACAATTCATGAGAAAAATTTTAATATCGAGTAAAAAAAATAAATTACTTTAAATAAAATGCTTTTTTACATTTCTTTTTAAGGTTCCTTTTTCATTACGGAAAGGTGGGTACTACAGCAAATTGCTCTCTATCTTGAGCTGTTCTTAGTAACTAATGTGTGTCCATGCCTATCCAGTCTCTTACATTCTTCAGCAGGAGCATTTTCTTCTTCGTGGACCTCTTTTCCTTCTACTTTCCCTTCCACTATGAGTCGTAGAAAGTTATATTTTTCTCCTCTGTAAATATGTCCAAGATAACTCGTTTTCCTGTTGTTTACAATATTTAGGAGTTATGTCTCAGTCCTCATTCTTCTCAGCACCTCGTTGTTGGTCACGTGCTCTGTCCATGAAATCTTCAGCATTCTTCGAAAAACACACATTTCAAAGGCTTCTATACGCCTCATACTTGTAATTCCGAGTGTCCATGTTTCCACTACGTATAGCAATAAATAATAAATAAATGTTATTACAAATTGATATCTGATATCCAACGATAAGATAGAGTTTATTAGGAACGTTTAATATATTCATTAATGTTTACATTTACATTGAGTTGATAAAATTTAAATTACTTCACTTTGGTATATACTTATTTATCCTTGGTTTGTTCTTGATTTTGTAGTCATAGGATAAGTGGGTTTAAATTAATTGTCTTTAAAATACTACTACTACTAAGGATTTCCACAGTTTTCACTGTCTTCCTTCACTTAACCGTTTTCTCCAATTTTCCCTGTCATTCCAGTCTCCATCTCGCAGGGTTCTTTTCTCCATAGCCTCGTCGATTTCATCTCTGAATGACCTTCGGGGTCTTCCTCTCTTTCTTCTTCCAATCGGGCTCCATTCTGTGATTTTGTTTATCCAGCGTCATCTGTCCGCTCTTCTGACGTGGCCGTACCAGGATAGTCTCTTCTCCTCTATATAGTCGATTATGTCTGATTGCACTCCCATTCTCCGCTTAATCTCTGCGTTTTCAATTCTGTCTCTTTTTGTAAGTCTACAGCTTCTCCTCAGGAACTCCATTTCTACTGCTCTTATTCTACCTCTATTTCTTTTGTTTATTGTCCAGTTTTCGGACCCATATGTCAGGATACTTCTTGTCAGGGTATTATATATTCTCTTTTTTGTCTTTATCGTAATGTTCTTATCCCACAACACTGAGTTTAGTTGTCTTATACAGTTTCTTGTTTGTCTCAGTCTGTTGTTTATATCTTCTTCTGTTGTTCCCTGGTTCGATATTATGGTTCCTAAATACTTGAATTTATCTGTTCCATTTATTTGTCTTCCCTCGTCTATCTCTAGGTTTCTGATATTCTTGTTTTCTGTTGTTAGGTATTCGGTTTTCTCTAAGTTTATTTCCATTCCGTTGTTTTTATATTCTTCTTCTAGTTTTCTGAGCATAAAGCTGAGATCTTCTTCATCTTGTGCGATGACTACTTGATCGTCGGCAAAACTTAAGGTGTATAGGTATTCGTCTCTTACTGGTATGCCCATTCCTTCGCACTTTCTCCTCCATGGTTTGAGTGTCTTTTCCAAGAATATTTTAAACAGAGTAGGGGACGTAGCACAGCCTTGTAGAAGTCCTTTTGTCGTCTTAAATGGATGGTAGGCTTTATTTCCACATTTAATAGTGTCCATTGTCTAGCTATTGTCTTTAAAATACCTAGTTTAAATTGACAGTCCTTGATTTTTCAGTATTTATATTTTAATAAGTTTCCTTTGGTTTAATAGTATTGTACACTTGATTTTACTGTCATAGATGTGGGTCCAACTTATTAAATTATTTTAAATTTTATTAAATTAAAATTTTAAATTATTTTTTTTGTTTAAGACCCATTAATGTTGTACCCTTCTTTGCACCCGTAGGGTATTTGGTTTTTAATAACCTATCATTGGTTTAATATATCGCTTAAAATAATTATTGAGAAAATGGTTCCCTTACATGCGGCACAAATCATATCAACCATAAAGGTACAAAAATCATCTAAATCCTATATCAAAATCACCCTCAAGACCCATGACCCCCCCTCCCCGACAAAAATTTTGGGGATCAGTCACTGAAAGGTGCAAAAATCAAATCCTATATCAAAATCACCCTCAAGACCCGTGACCACACCCACCCCGACAAAAATTTCTGGATCCGCCACTGAGCTTGATACTTTTTCGATTAAAGTTTGAACTATACCAATTGTATAGTTCAAAATCCTGCTTCTGTGTGTCAAAAAAAAATCAATAACTCAAAAGATATACATAATTGTCTTTATATTATTATTTATATAATTAATATACTATCTTCTACAAAACCTATTCAAAATGTTATATAGAATCCCGAAAAACAATAATATATAGGGTGTTTCATAAAAAATAATAAGGATAAAATAAAATCTAGTACAATCAGAAGTGACTGGTGTACGTACACTTCCCGTCATATAAAACTGGTACACTTTTTTTTCCCAATGTAAACCCGTGTTCAGACTGGACACAATGTGTTGCCGTGTTGCCATCACAGATAACAGAATTTCAGTAAATTTAAATAAAACGTAAAACGTAAAAAATAACGTTCAAAAATGTATAAAGTTTTTATAAAGGTATTATTTTTATTATTAACAACAAAAAACCGTATCTAATAAATTTAATAACCAGAGAGAGGATTGAGTTAATGTCCAAAATGTAGAACGATATTTAAAGTTAGAGTATTGGCACAGGGAACACTGGAATGCATCTACTGTAATTTTATACTTCAATTACTTACAGAACACAAACTGTTGACTGTATGTTATGTCAATAAGTTTAGTAACAGGCAAACTACCTAAATTAATTTATTATTTATTACATAAACGATAAATGTGAAAAACTAACATTATACTTTATCCTTCGTAGATTATAAACTATAAAATATCCGGAGCGAAAAATGCTTTTAAAAACGTGACAGTATTACATTACAATCCAATATCTCACTGTAATGTTCCTTATGGAGGTTGAATCTACACCCTAATTGTAATCCGTTTTTATCTATAAATAGACTATTACTTTTTTACATTATTATGTATAAAATGTAAACAAAAAACATTTACCTACCCATTGAGATGCATATTTTTTTCAAAATTAAATGATTTACTGTGTATAAATGATAACGACAATAAAATTAAGCAGAGTAAGATATCATCGTCTGTCTTAAAAAATCCTCTTATAACTGAAAAATTATGGTTTAATATCTACAGATGTTATCAGCGCGTGAAAACTTCCCGAACATATCCGAATCATTAAACATAAAAATTAAACATAAAAATATTGCTTGCCATCAGTCAGATTTGACAAGTTTGTCAAAGTGACTTTTTAAAGATGCCACGTCAGTTATAAGTCAGTTATTAAGTCAGTTTGATAAAACGAGAATAATTTCAAAAATAGAAGATGGTTGGTCGATTCGACAACTGGCTAAAGAGTTAAATAGAAGCAAAACCACAATCCACAACATTAAAAAAATGGGAAAACGAGCAGACTTTCGATAGAAGGAGAGGGAGTGGGTGACCAGTTATTACTACAGCCCAACAAGTTGAAACATTAACTAATTATTTAAGAGCGTATCCCTTCCATACGGCAAGGCAAGCAAAAGTTAATACAAACTTTAATGCTTCTATAACTACAGCATTAAGGAGAATTAGAAGAACAGATTTAAAAAATTGTGCAGCCGCCCGAAAATACAAATTTAGCGAGGAACATAAACAAAGTAGACTCCGATTTGCTTTAAATTACGTTTTAAATGATCCAGTAAATTTTTGGGACCGTGTAATTTTTACTGATGAAAAAGTATTCCAGTCTCATTATGATGGCCATATTATTGTTTATATACCGCCTGGAAATAGGTTTAACGAAAACTATATTTTATCAAGTGATAAGTCCGGACGGTTCTCTGTAAATGTTTGGGCTTGGATGTATAGAGGAGGTTTAGGAACGTGTTGGAGAATGGAAGGACGATTCAATGAAACCTATTTACATATATTAGATAATGTGATGTTGCCATCGGTTAGGAAAATTTTCCCCAAAAATAATCTAATTTTCCAGCATGACAACTGTTCCATCCACACAGCCCACCATGTACGGGATTACCTTATGGAAAATAGCATTGAAGCTCTTCCATGGTCCTCTAAAAGTCCAGATATTAATCCAATAGAGAACGTTTGGGGACTTATGATCAACGAAATACAAAAATTAAATGTAGTTCCCCAAAACAGGAATTATTTATGGACCATCATTGAAGAAACCTGGGAAAGCTTGGCCGAAGATGAAAATCTGTTACTAAATTTAACAAACTCAGTTCCCAGAAGATTACAATAAGTGATTAATAATAATGGAGCTATGACAAAATATTAACTTTTCAAATTGTAAAACATATATTTAAATTCCACATTTCACAAAAATTATTCACTTCAAAAATTATTCATTATTTATTAATTTTAAATTAAATTTTTCCAGTGGATTTTATTTACTGTTGTATTCCACAATTCAATACAGTTATGTGTTACACTTTACGAGAAACCAATCACACCTCTCGATTTGAAATTAAGCATAATAATTTAAAGTCATGTCTAGATTTATTATCTATCATTATTTTTTAATTGAAATATTTTCATAAATTATAATAAAACACGAATCAATGTATGGGTACTGAGATAATGGAAAATTTCAAAATTAATAGAATTTTTTGAGATGTATGTTTAAATAAATGTTTAAATATAAATGTGACTGACTGATCAAGAATGATCGATATTGTTTTAGTTTTTAATATACTAAAACCTGCGACCTGTCGCACAGCCCTGCTTTTAGCTGGTTTGATATAATATTTTCGTTGAACTGGCAACGTTGCCTTCGAAATTAGAATGACACATGTGAAAAGCTCAACTTACACAACTTGAAAAGCACGATTTTCGGTTATAAGAGTTGTACCAGTTTTTTATGACGCGAACGGTACATGTTTTTCATGTGTAGATCAGCTACAGTTATGCGAAAGCGCAAATGGTTAGATTTCAAATCTTATTGTGAGCAGAGATAAATCTAAAATGATGAACTAGACTGCAACAAACTTAAGTTTGGGAATATGACTGATACCTCGACGATGCGCAGTAAATCGTGTTTACTTGTGTTACCATGGAAACGACCAGTGTACTGCTTGCCAGTGTCGTAGTTTGAGAAGTACGTATCGCAGAGAGTGTTTGACTTATTAATTTGATCGTGTTGCATATTTTATTAGTTTTTTTAGATTAGTACTTAGTATATTGGTAGTAGTAGTAGTAGTAATTAGTGTATTATTAAGTCATTTAGTGTATCTATAGTGTCATTAGTTTAGTTATTAATAATAGTTATTTAACAATATGGCTCCTAAAAAGATAGGAACAAAAAAAACCATCATACTTTTGAACAGATACTGTTCAAATCATCTCGAACAAATTGCAGGTAGCGAAAATCCGAAGACAATTGGAGTGTCCTAATGAAAAGTTATGTTATTGGTTTAAAACGAATAGAATATTTAAAGCAGCTAATTCAATTTTGATCTGAGGGTAGAACCATAATTTATACCGATAAAAGATATATAGGTGCACAGCAGCCATACTGCACCATATCACTGGGGAGATAGAGGTTTTTGGTTACCGATTTCTACGGGCAAAAGGCTGATTATTGTTTATGCTGGAGGAGAGACTGGATTTGTACCTGACGCTGTGTGCGTGTGAATTTTTCAATCAGATGCATGTTTATAATTAAAAAGTCAATTGTTAGAACAATAACAGTTTATTGAAATTCTTCCTTCGTGGTAATGTTAATAAATTGTAAGTATTAAGGAATTTTGTTATTTATTAAACTACTATTTTAATCAATATTTTTCGAGTGCAACGGACTATAAACTTCATAATGATTAAAAATTAGGAAAAAAAAATTAACAAATTTTAAATCTACCTGTTTCCGCCAGCTACTGGTACAAACAGCCCGCCCACCTGCGCTAAACACTACGTCACATTCCCAAACTTAAATTTGTTGCACTCTACATGAAAGTCTTTAATATACTGTGGTCATTATTATCGCTGAAATAAATATTAAATTTCGTATCAAACTATACAAATCATACTAACTTATAAAATATTTATTAAGATCTTGAATTTTTAATTTAGGATTCAAGTTGAAGCTGATTGAAACTATTGCTCCCAAATTGAAATCTCGTAGCCAGTACAAAATTTCTACTCGTTTATTAAAAAAATATATTTCTCCTCTTGCGTTTCCAGTGACAATTAATCTAAAAATATAATCATTGATAAGTTATGTACAGTATGCACAAAAAGTAACTTTACTCCTCAATATTTTCATTTCTGATAGTATGGATTTATAAAAGGTTTTGATATTTTATCAATGTTTTTGTCAAATTTTTTCAGAATAAATTAAATAATCTCTGTAATTTAATGTGATTGTCGGATATGGAATATATGTGGGGTATTTGTTCAAAATTCAACCTAGCGATCTTGCAACTATTCCAAAACAAATTGTTATGAGCTATAATAATTATTATTAGAATAGTAATTAAAGAGACTATTATATTGGGCATAAAAAAATCTAGATCTAGAAAAGTAATACGTCACAAATCACAACCATTTTCTGGCGAACTCCTCTGTTGGTTGGTATAGCTTTGGTTTTCGCATGTATTTGTATTTTCATTGTAGCTTTCTTGTAAATATTATGTATAAGCATTTTGTAACGGGAGTCTATCCTGCAGTTCTTCATCTCTCTCTCTCTTGCTCAAAGATCTATTGAGTCAAATGCCTTTTCATAATCAACGAAGCCAATGTATAAGTTCAAGTGATATTCATTGGCTTTCTCTATTATCGTTCTGACTGTAAGGAGATGATCCGCTGTACTGTAACCCTTTCGGAATCCTGCCTGCTCTACCGGTTGATAGCTATCATGCTTCGACGTTAACTTGTTAGTTATTACTCTCATAAACAGTTTGTACATTTAGGACAGAAGGGAGATTGGCCTATAGTTCTTCAGATCTCCCCTATCTCCTTTTTTGAAGAGAAGTATTGTCCTTCTCCTCTGTGAAGACATTCGTTGAAAAAAATTTTCAATTCTTCGAGAATAATTTCACTCCCCTCCTTCAACATTTCTACAAGTTTTCTATCTGGGCCCGGAGCCTTATTGTTCTTTAGTTATGCCCTAGCTTGTTTTATTTCGAAGAATTCTATGTTAGGGAGTATTTCTGAGTTGACATTCGTTATCTTTTTCTTAAGATCTTCCTTTGCAGTGTTGTCTGGGCTTTTGTTTGAGGAAAATAAATCACGGTAAAATGTTTGAGTAACTTTTAGGATTTCGTTCTTTTCTTATTTATTTTCTATCTTTATCCTTCATTGAGATTATTATAGGCGTTCCTAAGTTTGATCTTATGCATTTCAGGCCTCGGTTCTTTTCTATTATTTTTCTACCTTGTTTTCATTGTAGATCCTTAAATCTTTCTTTACTCCCTTCTTTGTTTGTTTATTCAATTCTTTGAAACCATCGGTGTTTCGCTTTACTTCTCTTAGAAATGTTCGTCTCTTTTCCATCAACCGTTTTGTCGCATCACTTATTCTGTCTTCTTTATTTTTCGTTTTCTTTGCATGAACAGGAGTAGAATCCCAAAATAAGTCATAAAATGCAAACAAGGAGAAAAAAGACCAGGAATGAGAGATAAAGGTGAACATTGAAACTCAGAAGGCGCTGAAGAACGTTGTAAATCGATATACATATAATAATACTGGTTTTTTATTATACGCCACCCTAATATGTAATATAAAAATAGTTCACTTGACTTACCCATCAACAGTAGTACAACATTCAAGTGCTACCGTGGAGACTTTGCTCGAACCAATGAATATTTTCGAATTGTCCAATTCTCCTTCTTCGAATCGTTTAGCGTATAAAGTATTACGGAATATGGTTATACAGCCTTTGTTACTACTGGTATAACATTCATGACATGAATCAGCGTAAGTTCCACCTGTCAAATATCCTATTTTATTCTTATGCATTAATGTTGGGGTTACTATACAAGAGAATTTTTGTTTTTCGTTATCCTACAAAGTAGTATAAATAAATAACCTTAATGCATGAATGAATTAATGTTAATAGGTACTCTTATGGGTCTGCGTAGCGCAAGCGGTAGGATGCTTGCCTCGCAAGCCGGTGGTCTGGAGTTCGAATCCTACCGGATTGGCATAAATTGGTAACACTTATTTGACAGTTGCGTTGTTGACACTTTTTGTACTTTATTATTTAGAATTTTAAAGTGACTACCTCTTATTTTTACCTATTTAATAAAATCTGTTCTTTTTAGAACAAAATTAGTGTGTTTTATTTCAAAAATGTCACGTAAGGATTTAAATAGTCGTTGTAAAGAGATGGTAGCTTCTTTGATTCAATATTATACAATTATGTGACCTATTTGATTTAAAATGGATTCAGGATTTTTTTATACTTTGGCAAGCATGTCAACTTCGATCTCTGTCAATGATAATGACATGAAACGGTAAGTAAATTAGATGGACTGTAATGTATCTTGTGATACAATAAATAAATTTAATAAAAAAGTCTAAATTTCTAAATCGCTTTCACAGTCACGTTGTTCATATTCTGCAACATAACTGTTATCAGTAACCCTCGACATTTACTGCAATTTTATTGGTTGTATTAAGTGAGGTAAAAGTATTCAGCCCCATTGAAACACGATATAACTTTTAAAAATGGCGTCAAATGTCAATTCAGTTTTGACATTTGTAAAGTAAAGAAACTCAGAATACAAATCGACAAGCCATGAATCAGTTTACTCCACGAGAACGCGCAATAATAGTTTCCATTTTTTTGAGCAACAATTCGTCGGTTGTGTTGACGCAGTGTGCATTTCTTTTCAGATTTCCCGACAGTCCGATACAACTGCGGCATTTTGCCACTCGTCTTGAATGGACTGACAAGAGAAGGATGATTTTTCTTTGAAAATTATCATGAATGAATCTCATTTCATCTTAGCTGTTACGTGAATAAACTAAATTATCGTTTCTGGGGCATCAAAAATCTGTATATCATCCACGAAGAGCCATTATACCCGCTCAAAGTTAGTCGTGTTGTACTGTTTAAGCTGGAAGAGTCATCGGGAAATTTTTTTAGAATGCCCCAGGCCAAACGACGATATAAACTAAACTATATAAACTAAAAAGTTTAATATGGATTAAAAAATTGGTATCTGACATTGACAGATGACATCTGGCAGGTACCTTAAAATAGGAGTGGTTCAGGGTCGTATCTTAAATATCTGCCATAGTGCATTTAAAAAACAACTCATTTTATTAAATTTTGATACAATTGGAAAGATCTTTGATGTCAGTCTTATTATTAATAGAATTTGGATCTTTTTTATGTGAATCATCTCCAATATGCATCTTTTGTTGTAATTTTGTTCTTTTTCCAAAATCTGTACATTTTCAAAATCAAAAGAATGGCTATTTTCTAGAGAATGTTTGGCTAGGGCTGTTGTGTTTAATGCATTGGTTTGTACACTATGTTTGTGTGCAACAACTCTTCTATGTAAGTATTAGTATTTTTGCCCAATATATGAACGTTTGATTGATGGTCTTTACTAACTTTAGGTTTAAATTTTGAAAAATATTTTCTAGATGTTTTTGATGATTTATGTACAACATTAATATTTTACTTTGCAAACCGTCTATTTCACGTTTAAACATTATCTAGGCGTACTACCTCCCTGTTTTATGAATAGAACAAAAATGTAAACCTAAACACTGACTCTTCGCATAAAATTTCCATCAGCTATCGTCATTCTCCGAACACTTAACAAACAAAAAACAATCTACCTGCTATGAAGTGGTTTATTTTGGTTTATAAACATGGTTATTGTATGCGTATGAAAGATGCGTTTTACTGTTTTGACATCCGAATTGTGTTTGGAGTTTCTTGTGAGTTTTTGTGCATTACGATTTTGAACTTTGTTTGAGTGACAACCAGACTGTGAATCTACATAACGTGATTTATGGATTAGTTGTGATGGCTTCGTTTTCGAATGCAGAGTACGCAGACATTCTGTTTTTCTATGGCTAGAGTGATGGAAATGCATCTGCAGCACGTCGAGAGTATCAGCGCCGTTACCCTAACTGGCGACTTCCCCATGTAAGTGTCTTTATTAACACATATCTACGAATTAGTGAAACTGGTAGTGTTAACAATCCTGTTTCCGGTATTAATCCTGCACGTTACGGTCCTGATGTAGACGTCCAAATTTTGCAAGCTGTTACGAATGATCCTACCACAAGCGTCAGGCTCGACAGTTAAATGTCTCGCAATGGAAGGTCTCCTCGGTAGTGCACAACGATGGACGCTACCCTTATCATTACACGCCAGTACAAGGTCTTCAAGGCGGTGATCCAATTAGAAGGGTAAATTTTTGCCGCTTTTTGTTAGATGCAGACATCAACGATGGTAATTTTCCTAAAAGTATTTTATGGACTGATGAATCCAGTTTTAATAAAGAAGGAATAACAAATTTTCACAACCTGCATTACTGGGCACACGAGAATCCCCATCTACCGAAAGAAACATCTTTTCAGCAAAAATTGAGTGTCAACGTTTGGGTAGGAGTTATCGGACGAGAGTTAATAGGAGTTTACTTTTTGCCAGGCAGGTTAAATAGTCAAGTGTACTTAGACTTTCTAGACAATGAATTACCACCACTCTTAGAAGATTTACCCCTCGCCCTCAGACAAAGAATAGTGTACTAACATGATGGATGCCCTGCACATTGTGCACGTGCTGTTACGGCTTGATTCAACAATCACTATCCCAATAGGTGGATCGGATGAACTGGACCGATTTTGTGGCCTGCTAGATCGCCCGATTTAACACCGTGTGACTACCACATCTGGGGCAGATTCAAAGAACTTGTTTATCAAGTTCTAATCCGAACTAGAGCTCATTTAATGGAAAGGATTATCGAAGCAGCTGACATTATACGGGCAGAACTGAGGTTAAAAATAACCACATCAGAAATACAACGCACGGCAAGAGCATGCATTAGGAATGGTGGTTCTCATTTTGAACAACAATGACTGTTTTCTGAAGTTTATGTACATTCTTAATAAGGCATAATAAATGTTGCAAAAAGCATGATGAATCGTTGTTGTGTTTTACCTTTCTTACCCGTTTCATTAATGAAGGTTATTTTAACAATGCATAAAAGGATAATCGAAGCAGCTGATATTATAAGGGCAGAACTGAGGTTAAAAGTAACCACATCAGAAATACGACGTATGGCAAGAGCGTGCATTAGGAATGGTGGTTCTCATTTTGAACAGCAATGACCGTTTTCTGAAGTTTATGTACATACTTAAAATGGATGGGGATGTCGAAAGCTCGGCGCAGTGATAATCGACGTGGTTCAACCCGGAAACCTGTTGGGTTTAAATAAATGACAAAGCGGAAAATCGTTACTGGATCCAAATGGTAAAAAATAGCTAAAAGTATTACTATAAAAGTAGGAAAAAAAAATAAATGCGATTTTATTTAAATATAATAGTATTAGTAAAATGTGTATTACATACCCATTGTAATAAAAATATCTGCTTCGAAAAAACGATCATAATGTGCTCTTCAATGTTAGGATTAAAACAAATTTGAACGGGAGATCCATGAACATTAGGAACTTTATATGAATCTAAAACAAAAATTATAGATTTACACACATCTCCGAAAGTTTTAGACTCATTGTTAATTTTTATCTAATCTTTATTTGATATCGTGTGAGAGTTAGTTAGAGAAGTTCCAGTTAGGTATTCATAATACTTATAGAGTGGACAAAATCGTTTAGTCAGTTTCTTTAAACATTTCCATAGCAATTCACGGAGGATTTCTATACTTTTCTTCTAAGTACTGTAAAAGGCCCATACGCAGAAATTGGTTTTTACTTTAAAGGCAGTTGGGAACGAAAGTGTACATTTTAAATTTCTCATAAATAATAGAAAAGGCATATGAATTTAATGTGAGAACTGATTTATGCTTCGTCGACGTCGTGTCGACTGCTAGAACTTATTTATGGTTGATCTTGGAAAATAAGGGATTTCCAAAACATCTAGTTTAAAATTTTAGACTGGTGTACAGCTGGTGTAAGACAAGGCTGTATTATATCAGCCATATTATATATATATATATATATATATATATATATATATATATATATATATATAGAGAGAGAGAGAGAGAGAGAGAGAAAGAGAATATATCTGTACCCTAGAGTCAAAATTGGTCAAATCCAAAAATTAAGAAAATGTACTTTTATGGTGGGTAAAAACCTTGAAAACGAGTCTTCAGTGTCTTCAGTTATTCAATACCGGGCCAAATCCATAGTAACGCTTACAAATTGCCTATAAAAATCAGTGTGATGTTCAAATTTAGTCAAATCCTGACAATTTCAGTTTCAATATTGGGCAAGTCCATTTCAACCAATAGTAACTCGGGACTCGGGACTTGCTCACGTGACTATACCATTCTGAATCAGTTATCTGGTACTTGTTGTCGATTAACGACCACGCGGAGGATTTTTTCTAATTTTCTGTTGTAAAATTAAGTTAATATTACTGAAATATGGATATTGAAATAGAGGAAACAACGCCAAACCAAAGTAGAAAAAGAACAAACCGACAGGAAGATACAACACGTGTAAAATTGCAAAGACAAAGGTAAGAAACTTTTCATCTTACAACTGTATACTAAAAGCAGGGCTGTACTCAAAATTATTTTATACGCAAAACTTAATACCTTAAAACATTAGACCAATTTAGGGATAATACTAAATCAATGTAAACAGATATTTGTTTTTATCTTTTGTTTGATGAGTTATAAAATACACAACAAAAAAATCTCGTTTAAAATATTATCTACAATAGGTTTGTTCCAACTCGTCACAAATACCGTTCTTGAATGGTTACGAGTATGCTCAGTAACGAAAAATGTGTTACTGCTCATACTCGTAACCATTACTCGGAACAAACCTTATGATTTAATAATGGTATCTCTCCGGTTTCAAATATAATTATAAATTTTTTCTAACAAATACTCTGCCTCATCATTGTCAGAAGAGATAATTCCAAGGCATACTCAATTCCATGATGTTTTTTATGCACAAGAAACGAAAACTTATCAAGACAGTTTCATTTTTAAATATTGCAAGGCAATTCCAATTCAACGAAAACGTATTGTGAATGGACGCGGTAATGAACGATTATTATCATTTACACATTTTGTTAGAACTTGTGAAGCACAAATTATACCCGTATGCAGAAGTACATTTTAAAAAATACTTTTGATAAAGAAAGGCCGAATAAGTATTTCATCGTTATCATCGTACCGGAGAATTGATATTCTCGGAGATAGAGTTGATATTTCCAGTAACGGGACATTCGTATCTTCCCCCTGACAGGGTGTTTGGGGTTATAGAAAAAAAATTAAAAAAGATGGAGACCATTATATCTCCAGATGAATATGTGAAAGTTTTTGAAGAAACTGCAACAACGTGCGTTGTTTCAAATATATCCATATTAGATTTTAAAGATATGGCAAAGACTGCTCTGAAAAACACCCAAAACTTTCATTTCCAAATAACAAAATGTAAAAGATTTATTATTACACGTTTTCGCAAATCTGTATTGGTCTCCGGTGAAGAGTTTTATAAATCCGATATTAGCAACGCTCGAAGACTTTTAAAAAAAGGTATAACATTATCTTCATTTACACCAAAAAGACGAACAACTGGAGTTCCAGTTAATGCTGCTTAAATTGCAGATGTTAAAAGCTGTTAGAGAAACACTATGGAGTGGACTGTATTGATAGAGAAATCTAAAATACAAACTGAATGTTAATTGATTAGTTATAATAAAAAAAACGTTTATGTTACCTTCAGGAACATCATTCCCCAAAGTCCAAAGCCACATATCTACCGAATAAGTATCTTCTTTAAGAAATCCTATTGTAATTAAATATCTGGCACTTGGACTTATCTTTGTCATATATATCCCACGGTTTCCATAGACGGCGAACATTGACCACACCGGTATTCTAAAATATAAAGCGTGTTTTATTAATAAATGTAAAGAATTCTGAATTTGCGGCTTAGACTAGAACATGCTGGTGTCTGATCGGCCTATGGTGGAGCAGTACGTCAAGAGATAAGGGCTTGCGGCTCGGTGATACTCCTCCATAGATCCCTACCGGCAGGGCGTGGCGCCTAAATACCAGTATATATATATATATATATATATATATATATATATATATATATATATATATATATATATATATATATATATATATATGTATATATATATATATATATAAATAATTTAATTGGACAATACCTGATTACAAAGACGGTAGAAATACTTTATCCAGATATTGCGACAACATTTTTGAAAAACCCAACCACACGTCGATTTTTATTAAAGGAGGACATATTTTTCGGTATTTTCAATTATTTTACTTTGATCCCTAAGCCAGAGTAAAAATCACCCTAACATTTTTTAATTGCAATGGGGTCAAATAAAATATCGTTCTAGAGCCATTGCAATTTCTTATATTTTTCTTTAATTTTTTAAACTCGATCCAATACTTTATTTGATTTATTAAAAAAGATACATTTTAAAATTAATATTTTCAGCTAATTACTTATTTCTTAGTTGACCAAATGTTGAAACTGATTATCTCCAGCGGCGTCCATACAATGATAAATCTTTTAGTCGAAACATTCTCAGTATTCGCGGTGATCCGAAGTGATTCATCGGCATTATAGAGTTTACTTTTTAGGTATCCCTAGAAAAGAAATCTAGGGAATACAAATCTGGTGAGCAAAAAGGCCATTCGATGCTGTCTCTTTTCCTAATCCAATGCCATGTAACATGTTGATCTAAATATTGGCGGACAAGTAAAGTCGAATTACTTTTCGTAATTTATAAATTATTATATAAACATCACATTTAACGCCTCTGTATCTTTGAAAATAGAAACTGAGTAATAAATAGGACTTTTCTCGTGTACCCAAATCATCACAAAATCCAATCCAAATGTCCATCACAGTTTTTGTAGGTGCTACTGTGAGTTACATTAAAAAGTAGGCGGTTTACAAGATTTATAATTCTATAATTGTCACATTTTTCATGTTTTTGGTAGCAGTGATGTATATATACTTACAGCTTTTCGCTTTCAGTCTTCCTTTCCCAATCCCAGATATGCACAAAACCTTCTTTGGCAGCAGCTGTTACCAACCATCTTCCTTGGTCATCCGCTGATATAGATGTTATTGAATTATGCTAAAAATACAAATTAATTGCTTTTAGGAAATAATCGCAAATACTAACTTGTCAGCATGTTTTTTGTTATTATCTTTCAATACTAGTAATAAATTGTAAAACTTTTAAAGATCCGTCAACTTTTAAATATAAACAGGCGTTTTTTACACATACATTTAAAAGTACATTAAATAAACGTTAAATTGTAATGTCTGAAGTCTTATTAACCTTTTCGACCCGCTTGGGACAATACGTCTCATCGGAAATTTAATAAATTCTGTTGGGTAAATGAAGCCAAATTTTACATTGAAATTAAACATAGTGGTATTTTATCTCCTGTGGCTATTTGCCAAAAGTTGATATGTCAAAAATCATGGTTTTCAGCTTTGCGAACCATGATTTGTGTTTTGATTTTGATTCAGAATTAGATGAAGATCCATTTGCCAATAGTGATAATTCTGAAGATCCAAACTATGCGCTGTGTGCAAGTACTTGGAGGGGATACGAAAAACGATAGTGCACTTGCAGCGGTGAAATCTTGTAACTTTGTTAGCATATTTCATAAGTAATTATTAAAGGAAAATGGGATTTCGCAAATGCTGTGTTAAATTAATTGTAAAAATACCACAAAAAATAGTAAATTCAAGTTCTATCGGTTTCCAACTTCTAAGCACAATTTAATGCAACGAGAAAAGTGAATTTATATCATAATAAAGCAGAAGTAAGTGACATAACCCAAATTCTGCATTCTTACGCCCGATTTCGTAACAAGTTTGACGTGAACATTAAATTTAAGTTCACTTTAAGTGTAAGTTTCATTAATATAAAATTCACTTTAAAATGTAAATCTCAATTATAATCATGTTGGTTCAAGTTTGTTCAATTTAGTCTAAAATGAACATTAGTTAAAGTGTGCTTTAAGCTTGAATATCTAGGCCACATATTGAGACACGATAAGTACCGTCTACTGGGCCAGGCAGGAGAAGACACTCGTGGCTCCAAAATCTGAGGAAGTGGTTCGGGCTCACATCGGTAGAACTATTCAGAAGCGCCGCAAACAAGATCAGAATTGCCATGTTAATAGCCAACGTTCGCAACGGACAGGGCACTTGAAGAAGAAGAAGAAGTGCTTTAGGTTGTCATTATGAAATCGGGCGTTAATGTCGCTCCAAAATATTGATATGGTACGCAATTATTATTTGTATTTTACAGTGGATATGGTATTTGTTTGAAAAGGTATTTTACTCTGAGATAGCGCGT
>NW_027314064.1:0-17878 GCF_040954645.1 Diabrotica undecimpunctata
TTTCGTAAAAATAGGTATATTTTTAATTGGATAGAATTCTTAAACCTATGCATAACCTTTCTTCATTTGCCAAATTTGGGACCAACGCTGGCAATTAGGTACTAAGCTACGCGACCCAACCAGAACTTAACAAGATGTTGAGTTGTATTAGATATTGCGGTTTTCATTCCTGTTTTTTGTAATAAAATCTCTTACCTAATTTTAATAATAGATAAGGTAGATAATAATTATCAATCCTAACCAATCTTAATAGAGATCTTGAAAATAGTTAGGTAGGTGTGTTTTTGAATATTTGCTTTTTGTTTTTGGCGCAGTTTTACTGCAATACTTGATAAGTTATTTGTTGACTGCGAGAATATTCTGAGCTATGTTTCTATTCATCAATAACTCTGTTGTATGTAAATATGATATTGAATTAGTTAGTTTAATATAACGAATACCATAAGAAAAACTGAACTGTCCATTTTAGATAGTATATTGAAATTATTTTATTATAACTTTAAAATTGATATTAAACATTTAAGCGATAGGTAATTTCTTGGTCTGTTTTTTTTTCGGATAAGTATTAATCTGTTATTTTTAAAAATCGCATTCCATCTCTAGGTATTGGATATTTTCTTTAAATCCGCGCATGTTCCTTTAGACCGAATGTAGTTACATGTAGTTAGGTAAGATGGCGCATGGTTTGAAAAGTGAAAGAAAGGCATATGGCGTTCGTTTCTATTTTTGCTAATTCAAAGAAGTTTAATGTGCGTTGTGAGTAATTGAAAAGTTTGAAAGTAAATTTACTTTATTAATCAGCGAATATACAAGCATTATTTATTATTGAAATTATTAAAGCGAAATTTCCGTGTTTGTGTCCGTATGTTAAGTTTTTGTTGACGAAATAACGAACTGTGATATTAAGCTTAGTTGTATATTATATAGGTTTTCCTTTATACAATTTCGAGTTTCGATTATTTATTGTACAACGTAGATTAGGTGTACAGCTGACTCTGAACATTTAAAAGTGTAACCAAAGAAAAAAATTGTGCTATGTCTGTGTCACAGGCGTCAGAAACAGAGAAAATGCAGATGAAGATTTCGAGTGACAAGCAGTCTAAAAATGGCAAGTTTACTCTTCTTATGTTTACTTTGTATTGCATATTGTACTTTTAAATATACTGTGAAATTTAATAATGTGGCATATCGAAAGTATCTGGACGTTGTAATAGGTTTTCTAAAATTAAAGACAAGGTTTATTTGTGTCCTTTAAATTTTTAATGTCACTTTATGTAGATCATAATAGAATAGCTTTCCAAATATCAAATGGTATAAACAATTTATGGCTCTCTTTAAGACGAATATTATCTTCATGATTATTTAATCTTTATTCAGATGTCCTGCTATTTTTATATTTAAAAAATTTGACAGCTACCTGGTTGTTGCACCACTTATACATTCCAAAATAGTGGAATACAAAGATGGTTTTTCAAGGGTCTTGTATTTCAGGAAGTTGTGTGTCTTCTATGTGAAGTAATATTTTAATATTTTTAATTTTCTATTTGAAATTGAATTTTAAAAATTATTTGTGAATTCAATCCTCACCACTCATCCTTACTATCCTAGTATCTTTCACATCAATAAAAACTTCCATCTATTCATTATTTTGATGTATTTGATTTTTAGGATTTAGTTTTATGTCATTATTGTTTTCAGTATTTAATAAATAGGTAGTTTCATGCAACACCAAATTTCCATTGTATATTGTAAAGAGTAGATTAGATTTACAGCTGACTCTGACTGTTTTGTTTTGAGATGTATGCAAGATTTACCCCATATCTTATAGCAAAACTGTCAGCAACAGATAACATCCAGGTGAATATTTCAAATGACAAGTCATCTAAAATAAGAATAGATTTATTGTTTGCAAATATCCTTTCACTATCATTTTTATTTATCTTTTATCCTATAATACTTATTCAAAAATTATCTCATTTCATTTATTTTGTAAGTTTAGTTCAATCTGGTTCAGGTTGCTTTTTCTTATAGCCAATAATTGGTCAATAACAAATCCAGGATACATCATTTATGTTTTTAAAATAACATACATAAGGAACATAAAGTTTTTTCTCATATCTACATCAATTTTGATTGGATTTTAAAAAGTGACATTCCATTATAATGCATGATTAGTCAGTACAGTAAAACCTCGATATAACGGACTAATTGGGGGGAAGGGGTGTCCGTTAAAGCTGAAAGTCCGTTATATAAAAATATGTTTAATAAATCAAAAGCCTTTTTTTGGAAAATATGTACACTTTATTTAAATATTTATATATATATATATATATATATATATATATATATATATATATATATATATATATATATATATCCTCTAAAATAACAGCTGAACTGGTAGATGAAAAAAGGGGTTGAGGTTAATTGGGTATACAGCTGATTGAAAGCCAAGTGTACTCTGTTCAACAGTTCATTATATTTCGCCAATTTTCATTGGCATCATCAGATGAGAGCTACAATTATTATTAAATTGTATTTTACCATGTTTTAAATAATTTTAGCTCTCATCTGATGATGCCAATGAAAATTGGCGAAATATAATGAACTGTTGAACAGATGAGAGCTACAACTATTATTAAATTGTATTTTACTATGTTTTAAATAATTGTAGCTCTCATCTGATGATGCCAATGAAGATTGGCAAAATATAATGAACTGTTGAACAGAGTACACTTGGCTTTCAATCAGCTGTATACCCAATTAACCTCAACCCCTTTTTTTTTTATATATATATATATATATATATATATATATATATATATAAAATACAAAATACAAACAAAATTCCATTTAATTGTCTTCAGACATTCTTCATGAAGTGACATTGCTATTTGATATTATCGCCGTGCTTGCCGTCGGTAATCCTGTTTTGAAAAAACAATCAAGTTTTGTTTGCACTCTCGATGTTTGCTGTTTTCTTATGATCAACTCTCTAAAATTACGAAAATGCGTAGAATACAATGGAACTTCTATATCTGATGAATAATCAATAAATGTTATTAGATCGTTAAATTTTGCAAAGTACACTGAGCTCTTGTATCTTCTGTATCATGTTCATCATGTAATACAACCATAACTTCGTCTAAAAACTTACTGCGGTATATTTGTTTGGTGGCCAAAATGATTCCCTGATCCATGGGTTGAATAAGGGATGTTGTATTTTTTGTCAAAAACATATAGCTAAAGTAGCCATCTTCTGAACGTAAAATATTTTCAGAGGGGTGAGCAGGAGTGTTGTCTAATATCAATAGACATTTCACCTCTTCTGGCGGTACTCCCAGTTTATTTTCTTTAAATGTTCTGACCGAAGGTACAAATTCTTTAAAGAACCAATTTTTGAATATCTCTGAGGTTATCTATGCCTCCTTAAGCGTTATAATATGACATGGCAAATTATGCATTATATCTTTTAAAGCTCTGGGTTTACGAGATTTGCCAAACATGACAGGAGTCTGTCTATGCGATCCATCAGTGTTAGCACAAAGCATGCCGAGATCCTGTCCTTGCTGATTTTTCGTCAGCATTGTAAATCTGATATTCTAATAGCATTTTGTTACTTATATGTTCTATTAATTTTTGCCTAAAAGGTTCAATTTCTTCTTTTGGTGCACTTGAAGCTTCGCCGTAAATTATTTTATTCGTGATTCAATTTTTTTTGCGAAAGCTCCAGAGCCATCCATCACTTGCTCTGAATGGTATGTCCATTTGATTTGCTAATTTAATTGCAGCAAATTTCAATTCAACTGCCCGGACCGGGACCCCACTAGAATGTTGTTAGCTGTACCATTTTATTGCTGTTCTCTCCTACATCACACATTAATGCAAATTTATTTATTTTGCTTTTGTTTTTCTTTATGTCAGAAACAGTTCGCTTTTTTATGTCATATTTATCACATATAGGAGACACAGACTTCCAGACTTCAACTTTTGTATAATCTCTAACTCTAGTGTTTGATTGATCAACAATTTTAACTTATTTACTGGTGTACATGTGTGTCAAAGATGATAAAAAATATTGATGATTTTACATTATCTATGTTTATGATAAAATATTATGTTTCTGTTAGGAATGCTTTATTTATTTCTCAGCTAAAAATACATACATATGACTAATTTGAAAAAATGTGTCCTGATTATGCTATAATAAACATTTTGCTGAAATTCTTTGTAAAATACAGTGGTATGGTACCATTTAAGCATGTATAATATTAACAGGATGTTTTTAATTTTTTTTACATTTGACCAGTTTTTTTGGTTCGTTATATCTGAAGTCAGTTATATCGAGGTTTTACTGTACATTAAAAGTTTTGTATAATCTTTGATAATAGATTATATCGAGATGATTTTTTTACGAAAATGTTGAGAAAATATAAGCTATCTCACAATATTAATAAGATATATCATTTCTTTCTAATAAATTCCACAGGGTGTTGCAAAATAAGATGAAAAAACACCTTTACACCCCACATACATTACAATATTTTGCTGTACAATTTTAATTTTATTAGCCTGCCTACATTTTTTTTAAGCTATGCCACTGCTGTTTGTTAACATTTATGGGTATGTACTTCCCAAATGATAACAAAATAAATAACAATTTATCTGGTGTGTTTATTTATGACAATAAAAATATTCTGATTAGGTGCTTGTGAGCAATCTATTTTTATTGTGATACACACTGAAGCAGCTGTTAACTTAAGATAATATCAAGTTTAAAAAAATAAAACAAAATATGACACTATTTGATTTTGATACATAATCTCCCCAACTCTCATACAATTATTATAATTACCAAAGTAATGCTTGTTTGCTTATAAAGACTTAAACTCTCTCATTGGCAATCCTTTTTGTTTATGTCAACGGGCTGTTGCCCAATAAGATTAACAATGTTAATTTTATTAATAACAATAGTTATATTCCAATATACTTATTTAAAAGAATATACCTATCTAAAAAAATTTCAATGTATATGTGTGCTAATTAAAAATACAATAAAACAAAATATAAACATCACAAACTTAATCACATAACTTTTTACATATCAAAATGATTACTACATGACTACCTATTCCACAGCCACTCAAATAAACACATGCCTGAGACCAGAAATGAATTTGGCCTTTGGTGCAAAAAAGATCTAGATCTGGGTGAATATTTGCCCATCTTATTGCTCGAGATAAAAAATTATTAAGTATATGCATAGTTGGTTCTGTGAAGAGGAGCATAAAAAGTTTGATTTAATCATGTTCTATGGAGAGGTACATGCAGACCAACATGCTCAAGTAGCTGAGGACACAAGACTGTAGAATTAATTATGCCATAAAATAAACCATCTTTGCATCTTTACATACTTTTGTTTTTTGATAATAGAGATATCAAGATGATTGTTTTACAAAAATTTTAAGAAAATATAAGGTTCTTGTAATATTAATCATATGTATCATTTGTTTCTAATAAATTCAACACAGTGTTGCAAATTAATATAAAAAACTTTATTTTTATCATTGAAATCCAATCAACAGTTCAGAAGAAAAAGAGCTTAAAATTTATGGTAAATTTAAGGTTTTGCCTTCATTTTGGAAAGTAGTATAGATATTTTATGAATGTGTTATTCATTGTAACAGTTTTTCAATTTTAAGGGGTTGTGCCCAGTAATTTTGTTACGATATACGAACTATGATGTTTTTTTGTTGAACAACTGGTACATAAATTGTATAGGAACATTTGCGGAATTAGTTGTTTATGACGTTCACCCGCAAAGATGGTAAACATCAAACGCGATCGGGCAGCAGACAGAGACCTGGCTTGGTTATCATTATTTCTGAAAAAATTGATTTAAGAGAGAAAAACATTTGCAATTTTTTGTTCCAAATATGTGATCCAGAAGCTATAATCCAGCAATTTATTAGAAAGGGTCACTCACTATCAAAAATGAAATCTGACACAGTGAATCATTGGAGAATTCCACAATTCCTTATTTCATTGTTTTTTTAGGATTGAATTATTTTATTAATAATTAATTCCATCATGATGTCCCTGTAGGTACATTTGTCATTCCGTGATTTTGTTACTTCCCAATTTAAATATTGTATTTATAAGGGATTAAACCCCAATTGATTGTAATGAGAATTACATTTTACTTTTTGACGTTTTAACACCTCAATACGGAAATCTTTTTCAAAAAAATTTTATAAATGAAGAAAATACATTAAAATGTAAATTTTTATCAATTATTGGCACAGAGCCAATTGGTAAACATTACAGATTAACATAATTTTTTAATTTATGTTTTTTTTTAAACGATCTACGGTTTAGAAATTGAAACGTCTCATTACAATCCATTATGGTTTAATTCCATAAAAATACAATGTTTAACTTAAAAATGCCAGAAGAAAACAGTTTCAGAACCTTTTCCCTCAGGTTTGACTTACTATTATAGGAATATAGGTACGTGACTTGCTAAGATGAATGCTTTTTCCCGAATTAATTGCTTAAATTCACACATATTAAAAAATTATTCATGTTACCTAAAAACTGTAATTTTATTGAAATTGAAAAACTGAATTAATGACAATAATCAAGGAGTATCGTAGTAGATATCGTCAGTGTACCGTTGATTCAATGTTAAGTTCAATTGAAGTAAATTGTAAACGTAACGTAATAATTTAATAGATTAATAGTTAATAAAGTAATAATTTAATATAGATTAAAATAATTTTAATCACAATTTCATTTTTGGATTATTTATTCAAATGTTAGACTTCATTCTACTTAAACTATATTAGACTTATATTCAACTATTAGACTTTCTAAAATACATATACTTACAGGAAGTCAAGGAAGAAAAAAGCTGAAAAAATCCTATACAGATATTTGAAGGTTCTAAAGAGTAAATTAGGGATAGCTGGTTAAAAATCCGTGCAGACGTCTTAAAAAGTGCAAAACTTAGTTTTTTGTCTATAAGAAGTTATAGATAGATAGAATTTATTCATCCACAAAGTTTACACAATTCTTACAAAAAAAAAATGTATAAATCTTATCGGACTAGTCAAAATTTTAGTACAAAGAGTAAGTACAATATATAGTAAAAGTACACATGATTAAAATAAAACAGTGATTACAATAATATAAATAAGAAATATAAAAAGTTTCTTATACATTCCAGAGAATGTTTCAATTAAAAGTGGACCATAAAAAGTTCTTTATTTTTTGCATAACGACATAATGTTATATAACTACTTTGTGGCAGTTCATCATCATCATGGCTTATTCACTCCTGGCGGAGTGTTTGCCGCCCTTTTGGGCTGTCTGATTTATTTATTGCGGAGAATCAGTCCGCTGTTGTTTTTTTTTATTATTATAGCAGCGTGTGTGACTTGGCCCTGTCTACAATGTTCCTCCATTCTTTCCGGTCCTTACAGCGCTCCTTCCAATTGTAGATTCTCAGCTTCTTTATGTCTCCTAAGACTTGATCTCTCCATCTTGTTTGTCTGATTTATTTATTGCGGAGAATCAGTCCGCTGTTGTTTTTTTTTATTATTATAGCAGCGTGTGTGACTTGGCCCTGTCTACAATGTTCCTCCATTCTTTCCGGTCCTTACAGCGCTCCTTCCAATTGTAGATTCTCAGCTTCTTTATGTCTCCTAAGACTTGATCTCTCCATCTTGTTTTGGGTCTCCCCTTTGGTCTCTTTGTTGTTGGTCTCCATCCAGTTATTCGCTTTAGGGTAGAGTCTGGGTTAGCTCTTTCTGTGTGTCCCAGCCACCTGAGCCTTTGCGTCTTCACGAACTTGATTATGTCTTTACCCTCGATGACTTCTTTAATTTCTTCATTGATTAATCTTCTAAATTCGCCTACACTTATCCTTACCCGTCCCATTATTCGTCGAATTATCTTTCTCTCTAAGATTTCCAACCTCATTTCATCTTTTTGTGTTAGGCACATCGTCTCTGCACCATAGGTGATCACTGGTCTGATTGCATTCTTGTAAATTTTTAATTTGGTTTTCTTACTAATGTGCTTTTCTTTCAGGAATTTTTGGTAATTCCAGTAGGTTTTATTACCCAGTAGGATGCGTTCATTTATTTCATCCGTTCTATCATTTCTGTCATTCACCATCACTCCCAGGTATTTGAAACGGTGTACTCTTTCAAATGTATATGCACCAAGCTTAATTTCTTTCTCTATGTTCGTATTCTCTCTTGAACACTTGAGGTATTTCGTTTTGCTTTGGTTTATTACTAGCCCTCTCTTCTTTGCTTCTTTATCTAGTATTAATATTATGTTCTGCATGGTTTTTAAATCTCTAGTAACCAGTGCAATATCGTCTGCATACGCTATCAGTTGGGCTGAAGATTCGATAATCGTTCCCATAATTTTGGCTGCTCTTACTGCCCCCTCTATGGCAATGTTAAATAATGTTGTTGACAGGGAGTCTCCCTGTCTGACACCTACCTCCATTTGTACTTCATCTGACGGGCCTTCCCTTGTTAAGATTCGTGCCTTGGATTCCTTCATCATCATTTTCGTGAGACTTATAAGTTTTTCTTGGATGCCTAATTGATTCATATCCTTAATTAGCTCCTCCCTTATTACACTGTCAAAAGCTTGCTTGTAGTCAATAAACAGTATATGTAGATCTATTCCGTGCTCGTAACTTTTTTCGACGATTTGCGTTACAATGTGTATTGCATCTATTGTTGACTTACCTTCTCTGAATCCATGTTGGTATTCACCTACTTTTGTTCTAGTTTCTTTTTCTATTCTTTGTCTGATCAAATTAGATAATATTTTGTACATTGTATTTAATAACGTGATTCCCCTGTAGTTAGCATTTCGTCTTGTCGCCTTTTTTAGGGATTGGTGTTATCAGACCACAATTCCAGTCGTTCGGCATGCGTTCTTCTTCCCATATTTGTGGCAGTTAATGAGTTATTAAAGTATGTCAAATTTCAAACAGATCGACCAAATAGTTAATCAAAATAAAAAAAGTTATTCAAATTTATTTACCCTGTAAAATGATTATTTAAACAACTGTACTAGCCCAAACAGTTACTCTAGAGGATTTTTATAAAACGCAATCGATTCTTTCAGGCTTTATTTATAAGGTTGATTAAAAAAACTTCAACATTTTGTTGAATTAGTTATTAAAAACAGTTTGAAAAAGAGCTAAATTTTAGCTTCTAAACATTTATAATAACTTTTTTATTTTTTTATGTCACAATGTTGTAAGTAGGCTCAATGAAAAGCTGGTGAAAAAGCATACTTTCCAAAAGAACAAACAAAACCTTCTATGACCAATAACAAGAGGCAAGTTGAGATACTGCAGCGGACAGTTTTCCCCTCCACTTTTCCGTGACGGTATTTTACGAGTACCATCATTTAACGGGTTATAACTTTTTACTTCTTCACTGTGTATGCCATCGATAGGTTGGATCATAAAATTTAGATCTTTTACAATTTGTTCAAGTTTCAGCTCTTAATGTTATAAACAATGGAAATATGGTTTTAAGAAAAAATGCTATCTGGTTTCCTATTAGTCATAGAAGGTTCTCTTTTTTTTGAAAAGTGTATTTTTCACCAGCTTTTCATTAACCCTACACACAAGTTTGTGACATAAAAACTTACTATAAATGTTTATAAGGTAAAAAGTCAACCCTTTTTCAAACTGTTTTTAATAATAAATGTAATATAAGCTTAAGGTTTTTTTAATATAGCTACCTTCGAAACGAAGCCTCAAAGAATCAATCGCGATTTACAAAATACCTCTATAGTGACTGTTTGAACAAGTACAGTTGTTTAAATAATCACTCTCTGGGATAAACAAATTAAATAACTATTTGGTCGATCCGTTTGAAATTTAGCACACTTTAATAACTCAACTTAACACACTTAAATTAACTGATATTATGTATGCCATGCCCGTATATGTAGGCTCAATGAAAAGCGGAGGAAAAAACACTTTCCAAATAAAACGGAACCTTCTATGATCAATAGGAACCAAGATAGCATTTTATTCTCAAAATCATACCATTTTAGTCTTAAAATCATATTTCCATTGTTTATTAACATTAAGAGCTGAAAATTGAAAGGATCCTAAACGAAGATGTAAATTTTATGATCCAACTTATAGATTATAGATGATATATATTCATTGTCGAGGTATACATTTGTTTGCCTAAAGTGGCGTTTTCTCTCAGTGTGAACGTGGTGGTGGTTTTACCTGTAAGGATTAGGCACCTAATTAGATTCATTAAGTTACCACAACATCGTCGAGAGAAGCTAATTTTCTTAGCCATTGCCCGACATTATTCTATCTAAGATCTAGAAATTTATTTTCGTGCCAGAAAAACCATAATCTCGTAACGTAGTTCAAATAGCCTTGCTAAAACAGATCCTGTGGAAAATCACCTTACTTCAGTTTGTAAAGGGAGTGATCGATGTTGATTTCCCGCGTAATCGTTCTTCCACGTAATTACGTCTTCCACATAATCGTTCCAAGAAAGTCTAGGCTACCTCGTAACGCTGTTGCATATTGTCAGGAATTAGGTAATATTTTCAAAATAAGAGATTTATTGTTGTGTCCTGTGATATGTATATAGTTAACTGTTATAGCTGTGTAAAAGAAGCCCATCTCAATCAAATATCAAATGCTGAGTTATATTATACAGTGTGTCCATAAATGGGGTGGAGAGGAGAGTCTTTTTTATTTATATTTTTAGCAAAAAATGCCGTACTTTATAAACAGTTTTGATTGTTCTAGAATCCCATAAAATGAAATTCAGTTTTTTTAAAACCTGCTTTATTTTATAATCAATTTTATGTAAATTCCTATGAATTTTTGCAATACATTCTGAAATGTAATGGCGGCACCACACTTCGCTATGTGTTATTCGTTAACGACGTAGACGACGAAGTGTGGAGGGTACATTCGTCAATTATTTCCTTTATTCGCACGCATAAGCAAATTGTCGAATAGCAAATACGCCTATCTGTCCACTTGTCTGTTTTTTGCACACTTTAAAAGACAGGAATAAGCCGAAGGCACGCTGAATGTATTGTCGACTGCCCACACTTCGCTCGCACCGGTGGTCTTCTCGCTGTTTATCTTCACCTAACTTAATTGTAATTCTCGTTATTCTTGAACCATTAATTCGACAAATTTGTGTGTTTATATACAACTATCGTACCTCTTAACACTTTGATTTGTGGTGTACCTACTGTGAAGCGGAGTGGACAAATAAAAAAGTAATGAGATTTCTGGATTTTGTACCAGATGTAGCCTTGATGACATGACACAACAAGTATTGTTAAACTGCATTTAAGTAAATATAAGTTTGGCTCGCTGGCACAAGTGTGGAGTAGCGTATTTGTTATTCGCTGACGAATAACAAATATTTGGACCAATACAGCGAAACTACATAACAAACTACCCATGTTTTCTTCTGAATGTGTTTCGTTTTTATTAGTTCGTTCATTTCTTTTCTTTTTCCTCTGATAACTCTCCATATTTCTGTTTGTGTTCCGTAGAAATCGTTTTCCATCTGTTTTGAGAAACTCTGCCAGTGTTCCTTTTTTATTTGTCTAACTAAAGTATTCGTTTCATTTCTGATTCGTTTATAGTGTTGTGTTTGTTGTGTTTGTAAAAAGGCTTTCTTCTTTTCTTCACATTTTGTCTTCACTTCCTCTCTAAACCATGGTGTTTTCTTTTTTGATATGTTAGTGTTGGTTACTTTCCTCTCTCCAAGTGATTCTGTTGCTGCGTTATGTTATTTTTGAGTTTTTTCCAGCTTTCGTCGATGTGACGTTTCGTCAATATGATGTCCATATTGTACGTTTTATATGTATTTTAATGTTTTAAATATTTTTAATGTATTGTTTTCATTTTGTTGTAATGATTAATATTTATAATTTTAGTTTGACTTGCTGTAAACCTTGTTGTAAATTACAGTCAAATAAACTATCTATCTATCTATCTATGTATCGTTTTCTAATATTTCATTCCCAGTGATCTTCTCTGATATTCTTTTTCTGTATAAGTATTCCGTATTTAGTCCTTCCACTTTGATTTTTGTTTGTGTTGGCGCCGCTCTCTTGGGTGGGAAGTTTTTCAGGATGATTTTTATTTTACATAATACTGGGCTATGGTCACTACCTATATCTGGTGAGTTGAGGCATCTTACGTCGATTATTTTCGATTTTATATCTCTGTTGGTTATAACATAATATATCGTAGATCTTTGTTCACGGGTGTTATTAAATGTATATTTGTGTTGGTCTTTGTGGTCAAAAAATGTGTTGTTTATTCTTAGTTCGTTATTCGTGCAGAAGTTGATCATCAGTTCTCCATTTTGGTTTTTAACATTCTCGTTATGTTTTTGTTTAATGCCGGGTATTACTTGATTGCCTATTCGAGCGTTAAGATCCCCCAATATTATCATCTTTCCTCTGACTTGATCTACTAATTGTTGTAATTGGTCATAAAACGCTTCCCTTGTTGTTTGAGGCTTGTTATTTTCTGGGCCGTGTACTCCGATGATGTTCAGGTCTTCCTTCTCAATTCTTATCTTTGCTGTTACTATTCTTTCTGATATATATTGGCACTCTTTGATTTTGGTACCTTTGGTGTGTTAGTAAGGCTACACCTTCTTTGGCCCTGTTTTTTTTTGCTACTCCACTGTAGATAAGTATGTATTCACCTAATTTTGATTGACCTTTTCCTTTCTTTTTTGTTTCATGTAGAGCACAAATGTCTATTTCTTTCTCTTTCAGCACTTGGGTTATTTCTTGGTCCCTTGAGTTGAGTGATCTGATATTCCAAGTAGTAATTCTCATCTGGGTTTTGGATGTTTTTCGTTTGTCCTTCTTCGTAGAAGAATATTGTCGTCTTCATAGTATCAATCCGGTTCCGAGGCTGTACATTGTTTCTTTGAGCAATATTTGTTTTTACGATTGGTAGGTTGCTAACCTTGAAAATCACCCTCTACATTTTATCCGGGCTTGGAACCGGCTGTGGTAACCGCCCAAACCACCCCACAATCACCCCAGGCAGTGTTTTGCAAATTTTATTTTGATAAATTGTAATAAATACTGTGTGCATTTTTTTCCATTTTGTTAGTCCATATAATCGGGCGTCTAAATTATTTAGTTACATTGTGGCCGATCCCACATATTTGTTTAGAAATTTTTTAGCGCTATCTCTAACTCTTACAAAAAAAGTTGTACGCCACTGGAAGACCAACAATAACTCAGAATGGTCATCACTATTTCCTGGAATTTAGTGCCTACAATTCTGATACTCAACTATAGTATACAGTGTGTCCGTAAAGTATGGAATAAATTCGATATTTCCTAAATTAAAAGCCTTTTTAAAAAAATCTAAAACACGCCGATTTTTAAGTTTAATGTTCTACATTTTACAATAAAATTTCATTATACAAGGTGATAGGTACACCTTAAGGTAATAACGTCATCGGATCTTTTTTTTTTTAAATGTAACACCCTGTATTTTCGGACGTTTTTAGATCGATAAAAATGAGTTGATTCCAAAAAAGTATAATACTGGGGGTCTAACGGATATAATTTGGAAGATATTCGCTTAGAAAATTAATTTTTATTGATTTCTACTTAATATTAATAAATTATAAATAAATTATAATAAATAATTTGAAGGTAATCCAGTAATTATGACTTTATCTTAAAAGTTCGAATTGTAGCCCTTGTTGCATTTGACAGTAACCCAAACGTTGTACAAATTCTTGTAGAACCTTGTTTATGGTTTCTTGAGAAATATTGTTTATTTCTTTACGAATTCTTGTTTTTAAGTCTTCAATATTTGTAGGTTTCGTTTTATAAATAACATTCTTCAAATGACCCCACATAAAATAATCCAAAAGTTGGTGGTCTGGCGACCTCGCTGGCCGTTCAATATGTCCACGTCTTCCAATCCACCTGTTCGGAAAAATTTCATTTAGGTACCTTCGAACATCTACAGAATAATGCGGAGGCGCAACATCCTGTTGAAACCATAAACTTTGTTTAAAGCCTCCAGGATTAATTCTACTGGGGAATAAATTAACTAAAGTAGGTACGAGATACCCCCTTAAAAGCTGAAGGTATGCTGGCCCGTTTAAATTACCTTCGAAAAAGTAGGGTCCGATGATTCTATTTCTTACAATGCCAGCCCATACGTTTACCTTTTGCGGGTATTGTGTATGATGTTCCCGCATCCAAGTATCTACAATTCTGACGGTTGACCTCGACATTTAATGTGAATGTAGCCTGATCAGAAAAAATAATATTTTGAACCAAGAGAGGGTTTCGGTGGCAGTTTTGTTTCGCAAAATTGTATTCTTTTTTCTGGATCATCCTCGTTTAATTCCTGTACAAGTGTGCATCTAAAGTGGTGCCATTTTTCAAGTTTTATTACTTTGTCTACGGTTGTTTTGCAAACATCGAGATCACGACTAACCTTACGAACAGGAATGCGCATCTTCTTCAATAGCAAGTAGAACATCTAATGTATCATAATTTACAGAGGGGCTACCTGATTTGTGTGCATTTTCAACCGTACCAGTTTCTCGAAATTTCTTTTTAATCTTACTTACTGTTGACTGCGTGATAGGTATTTCTGGATATTTATCATTAAATAAATTGCACACTTCCATCTGAGTTCACGATTTGTCTCCATACCCAATCATCATGAGTATTTCAATTCTTTGCTTTCCACTAATTCATTTCTACTTCAAATTAATTCTAAGCAATAATACAGAACATTCACGAATTAATACAATTATTGTACTACTCAATTGTTATTGAACGTTACTAAAAACTAGTAGTAGACTACTTTTTTGCAATTGATAATAGATAATTTATTTTCTAAGCGTATATTTTTTAAATTATATCCATTAGACCCCGAATATTATACTTTTTTGGAATCAGCTCATTTTTATCGATCTAAAAATGTCGTAAAATATAGGGTGTTACATTTAAAAAAGAGCCGAGGCATCACCTTAATGTGTTCACCTATTATAATGAAATTTTGTTATAGAATGTAGAACATTAAACTTAGAATCGATGTGTTTTAGATTTTTTTAAAAAGGCTTTTCATTTAGGAAACGTCGAATTTATTCCATACTTTATGGACACACTGTATGTAAAGGTGGCTAAAAACTATATAGAAATCTGGCGAAGAGGAGTGTTCCTTTTAGTAAGTCACAGAGTTCCAAAATACTTATCTGTAAAGAAAAGGTCACGATGGAGATTCCAGATGTGCTAAAATAGTAGAAAGAAGAAGAATCACGATACTATTTAAAAGCTGTTCATAATTTCTATTTATGATTTGTTATCTATTTGTTAATTATTTTTTCGTTTATTCCTTTACTAATATATTTAGACAAGTATATGGATTTTAATAAAACAGTTGATTCTGATTGAAATCCACCCGCAACAAAATTAATTATTTTTCGTTCTACCGGATGTCGGTTCTCTAGACACTACGTCTGTATAAGGTGGCAAAACTACATTATAGAATTATGTTTTTTACTCCATTTTTTGTATGCTCAAGTTTTTACAATTATTCTAATATTTCTGCTTTTACCTACAAAGGTTGCACAGTGTTCCTATCGCTATAATCGGTTTTAAAATTTTATTTCTTCTATTGATGTACGAAATTTTGTCGTTTTAAATTTTGTAAATTTGTATTTGTTAAATTGTTATTGATTTGTGTCTTGGTATTTATTGTTAATTTGTCGACATGGCCAAAACCAAAAAAGTGTCTAAAGGACGTTCTAGTCCTACACAAGGATTGATGACCGGTAGTTTGGCCGTTAGGACTAAAAAGAGAATGCAAAAACCTAGGATTAAGAGAGTCTCGTGGAGTAAGTATTTTTATGGTTTATTAAAATTTCATCGGAAACTTATATTTCATTCAATGCATTATTAATCACTACGGTTATGCATTGTATGGAAATAAAGTCGTCAAGAATATTATATAGGTGCAGGAAATGTATATTTTATATAATTTTTATGATCATGATTCTTATACTTGATTCATTTTTCCTACTATCACATTTTGATACTAACGAAACGTTAGCGACATCTAGAATATCTGTAGAATACATTAAAGCCAGCAACCTACGTTCCTGTGATTATAGGCTATTGATTATGTTCAAAAAAATAGGGCGTAAAGGAACTACAACGTAAAGGAATTTTATTATTTCTTATGGTATATGGACCACAGATATGAAAGAACTGCGAAGTGATTCCATTTAAAGGGGTGCGTTTTTGAGAAAGGGTCGAATTTGTCCCTATGCACTAGGGTGCATCTGAGTGAATTATATACAGTTTTCGTACATATAAATCTACAAAAAAGTTGTTCAAAATTTCTATCAAGATCACTTTTTAACGTTAAAAATATTTTTTTTGACAGAAATAAATTCAAAAAACAAACCAAAAAAACAGGAACATTTTATGAATACAAAGTTTCCGTCACAGTTGAGAGGCATATAATAATTATTAACAAATTATAAGGGTCAATTTGGCAGTTTTTTCGTTTAAATCGCTACAGCTACAAATAAGAAAATTTAATATTTATTTAGAGTATTCATCTTTTAGCAGATCAGCAAATGGCAGTTTCTGAATTTTGGTCCGATCATTTGTTGATTCGGAAATTGAAAAATAAGGCTAAAATTTCGAAAATTAAAAATTTGCTATAACTTTGGCAAAAATGGACCTAGGGCTTTGATATTGCATGAAAAGTTGAGTTAAGCAGTCTTTATAATGCACAATTTCGAGACGATTCGTGTATCAGTTTAAATTTTACTCTATTTGTTTATCCCACAGAACTTTTTTATTTGCAATGTTATTGCTCAAAAACTAATAATGATATAGCGATTCTGCGGGTACCACATGAAAGAAAAAGACTTATATTTTCAATATATTTAAAAAAAAATCAATAAAAGTAATTTTTATTATTGCAAATTACAATTTCCCGTATATTTGGCTTTTGCAATGACAATAAACAAATCACAAAACCAACCGCTGGAAATTTGCGGAATTAAGTAGTTCCCATGTTTGGCGCATGGACAATTATTCTCTCGTCGTAAAACCGCAAAACCGATGTATATTTATGCAACGCAAAAAAAATAATATTTATCAGAAAAATCATCAGATATTTTTTTTGCTTTTTTTTTTCTCTTAATTTTTTAGACACATTATTTGATTCTAAGGAGAAAATTTTAGTCAAATTCAAAGTATTTCAATTTTTTTATTTTTATCCCTATTTTGATGATTTTTTTAGCGCACTATGTATAAACTTATAAATTTTAATTTGGTATAGTCAGTTTTTTGATAAAATTTTATATTTGACTTATTGTTAATTAAATAGTTATTTTATTATCATAACTTTGAAACATCCTGTGGAATAATTCCGTTTGTGAATTTTCGTAAAACCTAATTTTTCGGTTTCAACCATGTCTCCTAAGCATTGTGTTTTTGTTTCATGTCAAAATATGCCTTGGTTCATTTTTTAGAGCCAAATGAATTTGCCACCCACAATTTAGGACTTTTTAATTATGATTATTTTGGAGTTATTTTGTAATAATGATTTTCTATTAATGCAAGATAATGCGCGACCCCACTCTGCAATGTGTGTCACAATATTTAGAGGAAGTTGGTATTAATAAAATGAACTGGCCAGCGTGTTCGCTAGATCTGAATCCATTAGAGCACGTTTGGGACATGCTTGGTAGAAATATTAGAGGTCGCGAAGTCACACCAGCCTCAATTAACGAACTTCGCTTGGCTCTAGAAGAGA